>NC_084512.1:8883217-9025717 GCF_024500385.1 Phyllopteryx taeniolatus
CAAATTCCCCTCGGATCATCCTGGACTTTGTTAATGCAACGATGCCACAGTGTGCACAGACAGATATGAAAGAGCTATGCTTCTCTCACCGAGACACTTCCAAACCACACATCATGGAGAACAGGTTCCCCGGGGCCGTAATGCAGCTGCGACGACTCTCCAGACTCAATGTGTGCCCCAACTACACCATCTCTTACAGTGTGGAATCAGGTTAGAGACGAACAAAAAGTCCAACATTGTAGCCTCACGGGTGCTGCTTTTTTGTGTTGACCCGAGACGTCTACAGCTTGGGACCCCACTGCACCTTTTTAGCCCTGGATATGGTACAGAATGTTAAGCCACGTTTTCACCAAGTGGTACCGTTCTGTTAAGGTCACCACAGAAACACAGATGACTTCACAGCTAATCATCCAACTTCTGACACCATTGGTCTCAGTAGGCTGACCCTCAACCTGGATTTGAGGGTTGAATAATGTGTCCACTGACCACATCACCAAGGAGCTAGGCATTATTATGTACGGAACGGTGCCAAAAGGTTGTGTTTTATTATCCTACACAACCTTTGAGAATGAAAATACCAAATATTGAGAATATTCATACCGGGCCATACCACCTTTTTGGAACTGAGAGCTACTTCTTGGGTATTGATTAATGCAAAAGGTTAACAGTTTGATACATGCTTCTGAAATAACATATTTGCTCTTATTACCTTTAATTATATCATTATTATTAATAATGAATTATGTTCATCAATTTGAAGACACCGGTGATGGTAATGATTTCTCACAATAATTATCAACAACTATCGGTAGGAAACAGATCGCTATCAATAAGCAACACTTGATTTCAATATATCTGAAGTGTTGTCACAATATCAAAATTGGGACTTTGATCCTATGCGTGCATAAAGCACCTGGAAAAGAATCTTCTTTCTCACTCAGAACACACGCTGTGGGAAGTTACCCTTTTTGGGAGGCCCACTACGCAGATCACAAACTGCTGCCTGCAGCCGGCTCTGTTGCTGTAACTCTTAAAATGCCACACAAAAAAAAAAAAAAAAGAAAGAAAAAGTGGTATGATGTCATTTTTAACAGTGAGGTATTCCTGTATTGTTCTGGTATTGATATACAGTGCAACGCTGCAAGTGTTTACATTTTCAAATGATCACTTCTACAGCAATTCCGATCAGTGATGAGCTATTTTGAGAACAGGCCCCGATGTGGTCCTTCGGGGGCACCCGGTTGGTGACCCCTTACATACATCCTATCTTGAAACACACTAATGGACTCTGACTGAATCCCCAAAATTGACAGAGCACATTTTCATCAGTGTAGTCTAAACAGTGGTGAATATTTCCTTTTGTTCTAATAGAGACGCCTGCACCATTCGCTGTGAATCAGAACACCTCAGAGATGGTCGCGACTGCTCCTTTAGACCGAGAAGAAAGTGAACGTTATAGGCTCCTGTTAGTTTGCACAGTTCGGACGGAGAGCGCCATCACAACGCTGGACACTCCTCTGGATGTTTTTGTCAATGACGAGGATGATAACGCGCCATATGTGAATGGAACAGACACAGCAGATATTGTCATCAGCTTCAATCGGACTAAAGTAAGAAAACAAATTTAAAAAAACTGAATCTGAAATGATCTTTATAGAAACACTGATTCATCTCATTTGTCTCTTTCCAGGGTGGTACTTATGGCACGTTGTCAGTTTTTGACAGGGATTTGACCTCCATTTATTCCATAGACCAGAGTCACAATAGATATGTTGAGACTCTGGTCAACACTGACCAATGGACAAAGAAAACATTTGATGTAAAACGCAGCTTCAGTGAAAAGAAAGCTGCTCACAACGGCGTCAGAGAAACCATTCATAACTATCGTATGTAAATCCTATCCCCTGAACATCATCTTTTCAAGAACAGATGTTTGTGAAGAAAACTTTTCACCATTCCCTTTTAGAGCTGGTCCTCAAGAGGAACCTGCCTGTGACGGAGAATCGCAGCATGCAGCTGGACTACCAGGTCAATGACACCACCTACCCGGGTCTACAGCGAGCTGTGTCACTTCACTTCAACGTCACCATCTTACCAGTCCACATCCGCTTTGAGAACACCACACATATCTTCAAGCTCACACGCAGAGCTTCGATCTATGCTCAGGTATTTAGAAATTCTTAAAATAAACTACTAGTGTATGTGGCCAGATTCTCACTCACTTTGCTCAGCATGGGATCATTTTGAGACACACGACCAACATAAATTGGGAAAATTACGGTGTGCTCTTTGTCTGAGAATTAGGGCTTTTCGGTTATCTTGATCGATCCATTACCTCAAATTAATCTCTGAGGCGCGGTGATGGATTGTTTTGGCTGCCCTTATTATTTATTGTATTTTTTCAAAAGTTGTCATTAAACTGTGATACACCACATACAGTATTTTGTCAACAAAGGTGTACAGTACTCCGATGATTTCTTCTAGAGAGAACAAAACTTTATTACTGGACTAAATTAAGGTGTAGAGGGGATCGTTAAAGCAAGTTCTCAAAGATTTCGGTGGATCACGTGATCTAACACAAATATTTTTATTATAATATTTATATTAGTAACGCAGAATATTACAAATGTTTTTGTTTAGTATGTCACAGCCTTCTTGTCAAGTCTGCCCCCTGCTGACTAAAACTCCGTCCATCCATCCATTCGTTTTCTTGTCACCAGAGGCAGGGTACACTCTGGACTGGTTGTCAGGCAATTGCAGGGCACATACATCTGAAAGTGACATCAAATCCTCTCTCGCACCCTTCTCAGGTTGGCAGAGTCTGCGTGGAAAACTGCCAACAATTTGATGGCTTCAGTGTCACATACCAGCTCAAGGTTCCCGATAAGAACATCTCTGCTGACGAGCTGTCCTGCTATGCGGCCATAAGCATCACCCAGGCACCTGACCAAATGTGGGGACTCCTCTACGTCAATGACTCTGAGCCTCTGCGACGACCCGAGTGCCAGGATCTGCAGTACATTGCTGTCGCTCAGGAGGCGCACACACAGTTGGAGGCCAGCACTCAGCTCCAAATCGTTCTGGATATTGAAGGTGGGACACCTGCAAATGCTATATTCAATGCAATGTTTTCATATGTGAAGTAAATTCTTAAGCTAAACACAAGAAGGGTTTATTTATCAGTGTACATAATTTCATCTTTGTCCTTTCTTTCCATTGTTTAGAATGAAGTGTCATTTTGCATGCTGTTCCTCTCATCCCAGTGCATTTAGTAATGTACAGTATGTTTTGTGTCTGTTTTGCGTAGTAAACCAGGACAGTCAAGAGAGTCAGCAGTTTCTTTCCTGCGCAGAAAACAGACACAGAGGCGATTGTGAGTCCACCAGAGGACTAGGGGCGACCACTGGGAGATGCCAGTGGAGGCAAGGCACTGAAAAAGGTCATTTTAAATGTATATAGTAGGTTTTTTTTCTAAAACAACAACAATATGTACTAACAGTTGTCATTTTTTAATATTTAGATTGTTCACAGGGAGCCAACTAGGAAAGTGAAACACTTGGGAGGTTCGACACATTATGCTATTTAAATAATATACATATTATAATTTTTATTTCAGGAATTACAGAAAACTACTCGACCTGCTCCCCAGACCTGGTCACATGTCCAGATAGCTTTTGTGATGCAATTGAAAGCAAGGATACATCAATATGCCCGCAAGACTGTACGAGTAAGTTGTGATATCATTCATGTTTTTTTTAAAGAGGCATAGCAGATTCTGACTGCAGCATTCACAATGTTGACTGTGTACATGTGTTGGTGCGTGTCTATGTGCGTGTGTGTGTGCATGTGTGTGAAGAGGAAACTGTCACCGGAGGTCACGAACTCGGCCTGAGGAACGGCATCCAGGCTGGCTACGGGACCTGCTACTGCTTGACTGAGAGATGCTTCTGCGAAAAGGAAGATATTGAGGGTGAGTTGTCACAGAACTAATTGCAACTCATGGATATGCAATGAAGACATTGCACACGAATGCTGAAAAAGGCTGTTTCAGGCCAAAATACCCCCCCCCCCCCCCCGTCCCCCTCCCAAAAAAAAAACAATAAATTGGGGACTACAACCTTGAAAAATAAAATCTTGTGCAGTATTTGCCATTTGGGGGCCCAAGGCAAACCCAGACATGGGGCCTTTTACATCCGTGTACTGCAAAGTTATTGAATATCAATGTTTATCATCAACTAAAAATAATAATAAATTTGAGAAAATTGATAAGAAGATTATGCAGAATTGAATACAGTTTACCACTTCAACTGCTTTAATTCTCACATCTTTGTGATGAAAAGCAGCCCTCGTGTCACTCTCCACTTCATCTCTGCTGAATCCTCCTCGGCTGACACTGACAGCAGTGCTACTGCTAATACTGGCAAGAGCGGCTTTTGCTGTTGTCGGTTACGACCATTTGGTGTCACTGTGAAAAAGTTTCAAATCTCATACAGTTTTCATAAAAACTATATGTTTTCTTCTCGCCTTTTCCTCATCTCCGCTCCACTGGAATAGCTGTGCTTCATTTTCCTCACAACGCAATAACAAGTTTGTTTCCCTGAATCAAGTCTGCAAATCTGCAGTAAGAAGGTGGAATAGTCCATTGTATGAGACGGGAGCGGCAAAGTTTGTCAAAAAAAATTATGAAGTTAATATTTGTGTTTCCAATCAAGATGTCGTCATTTTCATTTTAGTTTCGTTAGTCTGGTCTAAGCTCTTAAATGCACAGCCAAAAACTTACTATATTATGATGTCACATCCTAAAATGGCAGCTGCTCAAGTGGAGTTGCACACCTGGCTCCTTATTCCTTTTTTAATGAATAAAGTCCTTTACCCGATTATTTTATAAAAACAAATTTTGGGAAGGATACTCGAATACTAAAATTTTCGACAGCTGCAGCCCTAGTAAAAACGGTCAGGATAGATTAAGCATGTTTTATGTACTTTTAAACGTGTGAAATAAAACTAAAACAATAATTGCTTTAAATCAAATAACTCTTTATTAATCAGTTTTTATGAGATGTTTGGGGGCCCCCGGAAATCTCAAAGTAATTGCCTGTGTTTCCCACATGGTAAGTAGACTCCTGGCAGCATAGTAATGTCCGATCAATCTGATTGGATACGTAGTAAGTGGTTTGATCTTCCGCCAATACCATGACATCATTGTTGCATAAACGCGTCTGTGTCACTGATCTCATCTTTGACCCTGGAGTTCAAATCCAAGATTTTGGAAAAAGACAATAGATCATCACTATCAAATGATCCTCATATTTTATGTTTTTTGTGGATTGCTTCGATCAAAAATAATTCCACACAGTTAAAACGTTTACCTTTTTTTTTTTTTTTGTCATATGATAAAATTGGCACGATTCCCATAGCGTACTAGAAATGACATCATTAGATCGTGTTCATGTCAGTACTAAACCCACATTTCTACTGTGTGCCCCAGAGGTGCTATGTGACGACATGTGTAAGACTGTCATCGCCACGGCTCTGCTCCTCTCCTTCATCATCTCCATCCTCCTTTCTTCATACTTCCTCCACCGGTACCACAAGAACTCCCCCAAACCCCCAATAGCGTCGGCTGAGATGACTTTCCGCCGGCCAGCCCAGGCCTATCCCATCAGCTTCCCTGCTAACAACCTACGTAGAGGCTCGCAGGAATCCATCGAGGCCGACACCTTTAAAATACCCGTGAGCTGCTTCTCACACCGCACCTTTCGATGTTGACACTTTGAGATATCGAGTGGGACATTGTGTTCATTTTCTTCCAACAGGAAGATCCCAAATGGGAATTCCCTCGTAAGAACCTAGTGCTTGGCAAGACTTTGGGAGAGGGAGAGTTTGGGAAAGTTGTCAAAGCAACAGCATTCAGGTTGAAAGGAAAAGCGGGTTATACTACTGTGGCTGTGAAAATGCTTAAAGGTAAGAAAGATCAAAACACAGCAGAGGCCACTAAATGATTATATCATACATTGACAAGACACTTCATTAGGTACACCTACACACAGATTTCCATCCATCCATTTCCGTACCGTTTATCCTTACTAGGGTCGCCTATCCCAGCCGACTCTGGGTGAGAGGCGGGGTACACCCTGAACTGGTTGCTATTCACACACACATTCACACCTACGGGCAATTTAGAGTCTTCAATGAACCTACCATGCATGTTTTTGGGATGTGGGAGGAAACCGGAGTACCCGGAGAAAACCCACGCAGGCACGGGGAGAACATGGAAACTCCACACAGGCGAGGCCGGATTTGAACCCGGGTCCTCAGAACTGTGAGGCAGATGTGGGCACCTGCCGCCCTAGGTTGCACATTTGTTGAGCAAAATATTCACACACCATTTTATAACGACACCTAAGGTCAGGGCCAGTGTAGTTGAGATTACAAATGGAAATTCCCCACACTGTGTGGGCAGTGAGACAGATAAAAGGAGACAGATTTCGGAAGAGACTCACGTCATCTTGCTGAATGGCTCGTGTGACCTTTTTAAAACAAAATTCAACTCCTTCCCAGCCTGATCATTGACTCCTTCCACGAGCTTGTCAACTAAAGAACAGGAAAAATTATATACACAGTAGAAGCACGGTGGTGAGCAAAACAACTCTTGCTCGCCGTCACCCATTTGCATTTGCCAAAGGTAACAATGCTCAGTTTGGAGTGACACTGTCAGAGCGATGATACTGTAACAACAGTTAACAGTTAACTTTGTAGAACAAAACTGCATCCATACTGAGTGTTGTTAGTTATATCATGCTTTCCTTATATAACTACATGAGTGGGGAAAGGGATGCGCACGTGTACCTAATGTTGTGGCCAGTGTGTCTTTGTAAAGACACACTCTGAGTTAATTAATGGTTTGTTAATATAAAATCATTGTTATTCTCCATGATAGAAAACGCCTCCCATAGTGAGCTACGGGACCTGTTGTCAGAATTCACTTTACTCAAGCAAGTTAACCATCCTCACGTCATAAAGATGTATGGAGCATGCAGCCAGGATGGTAGGACCGCAGCAAAGCTCCTCAGTCACAGTCTGCGTTGTGCACGGAGTCTGAAGACTGCTTTTCCTCTGAATAGGTCCATTATACCTGATCGTCGAATATGCCAAGTTCGGGTCACTTCGCAACTTCCTACGCGAGAGCCGGAAAGTTGGCCCGAGCTTCGTGGGAATGGACGCGAACCGAAACTCCAGCTACTTGGAGAACCCAGACGACAGGGCACTCACTATGGGTGACCTGATCTCCTTTGCATGGCAGATATCCAGAGGCATGCAGTATTTAGCTGAAATGAAGGTTTGCAGTTGTTTTTCATATCGTCATGATATGTGTCGTGATTAAGCTTGCTGAGAATCTTTCTTGAACAGCTTGTTCACAGGGACCTTGCAGCACGAAATGTACTCGTGGCAGAGGGAAGAAAGATGAAAATCTCAGACTTTGGCCTCTCCAGAGATGTGTATGAGGAGGACTCTTACGTTAAGAGGAGCAAGGTGACGAGAAAAAGAACACAATTTGAAATGTTTCCCGATCATCCTGGATTTCACAATCGCAACCTTGTTTTCTTTTTTGAAGGGTCGAATACCTGTTAAATGGATGGCGATAGAGTCCCTGTTTGATCACATTTACACAACACAAAGTGATGTGTGAGTACAGTCAACCTTTTGAATTTTTCGAAGAAATAACTCAAGATGCTTCCTTATTTAAGATATTACGACGAATGATGTTTAGCAGAATGTTTCACCTTCATCTTCTTTATGACAGCTGGTCCTTTGGAGTGCTCTTATGGGAAATTGTGACATTAGGAGGTAATCCGTACCCGGGTATTGCACCCGAACGCCTCTTTAACCTGTTGAAGACTGGCTACAGGATGGAGAGACCGGAGAACTGCTCCGAGGAAATGTGAGCGCTCCTCTTTGTTACTTTGCATCATCTACGACAGTCATGTCCTCTGAGTGCAATGTGCCATACACCGCACTGCTGGGAAATCAGGTACTATTTCCTCAAGCAACTGCAAAAACATGTCCTGCAGGTATAACCTCATGGGCCGATGCTGGAAACAAGAATCAGACAAGAGGCCGACATTCTCTGACATCAGCAAAGAACTGGAAAAGATGATGGTTAAAAGTCGGGTATGGTGAAGCAATACTATACAGTACACACTATTGATCAATCAAATCAATTGAAAGAGCACACATCATTTTTCATCATTTCCATTTTATTTAACTATGACTTTTGCATTATTCGCACTACCTTTCTTCGCCGATTGGCTACTGATATGTTTCAACTACCTTAGAGTGAGACGTGTTGTGTCCGTTTCTACTTAGGATTCCTTGTCTTATAATTTGCTACATTTAGGAATGAGGGGAAATAAATAATTCATTGTCTGTATTTTTGGGGTCATTCTTTACAAAACAAATAGATCCAGACGAGACAGTGAGAAATGACAGAGTTTCTTTTCCTGTCCTCATTTGTATACCATTAGACTAGTGAGTGTAATCAGGATGCATGCATGTGGCATGAAAACCATATTGCAAGCTTACGTTTTAAGGCAAACTGCACACGTGTACTGTCGATGCTGCTGGAACTACAGTGCATTGAAGCTTTGGTTCCATCCTATAAATGCATGCTTCCTTTTCCTGATCTCAAACCTTTAGAACCTATAATTAGCTTTTGAAAGAATGTGGCCTTGGCAAGGATGCATTTACAGCAAAACACTGCACCCTGAATTCGTCTTGTTCCAACAGGGTTGTGGCCCGATCAAACAAGGAAGTGTGTTAATGCGCACGGATTACAAAAAGAAAAACTCAGCCCGCCCCACATAGTCAGCCTAATCACACCTTGATCTGCTTTTGTCAGGATTACCTGGACCTGGCAGCGTCCACGCCTGCTGATGCCCTGCTGTACGATGACGCGCTCTCTGAAGAGGACACACCACTTGTGGACTGTAATAACGCCCCTATCCCTCGAACCCTCCCCTCCACATGGATTGAAAACAAGCTCTATGGTAGAATTTCCCATGCATTTACTAGATTTTAGAAACAGGACAAACATGCTCTGTGTTTTAGCAAGTTATGATTGGCTTTCTATAGTCAAGCGTGTGTGACTGTGATCTGGGCATGCCTTTTGCTGATTATTCCTGACCATTTCATCGTAAATTAGAGCCTCAGAGAAATACAATACTATCTGTTGTCTTGCATTCTGTTTTATTTGGACCTGCTTCTAATGTACAGCAAAGCTTACCAAAAACTCTACATTTGTAAATAATACTCGCTATACTCATCATTATAATTTCTACATACCTCTTCATTAACATTTTATTTGTATATTATTTGTTTTACTTTTTTTTTTTTTTTTTTGGTCATAATGTTCTCATTTGTTGGCACTGATGGAAACAGGTGACATTTGAAACAGGTCCTTGCTGAATCAGTCACTACTTGTGGTTTGAATTTCAGATTGTCTTAAATGATTCTCACTTTCCTTCCTTCCTCACCATGTGTAGCTGTTAAGCTAAAATGATTCCATGATAGTGAATGGAGAAACAGCAAGGCTTTTGAGTGCAACTCTTTGGTGATGTTACCTAAATAAGCAGAATGTACAGGTTGCTAATGCAATATTTACTGATGCCTCGATTTATTACAAAGACTATCGCCGATAATGATGACAAAGTCATTACTTGACATGTCTGTCACCCTGCCACTACAGAGTTTGATTTAAAAGCCTTGCTGTCTGCACGCTGCTTATCTTTCACTGAGTGCAGAAAAATGATGTGTTCTCATTTTTAGGCATGTCATACCCGAACTGGCCCGAGAAGAGCCCGGTACCGCTCAACAGACATGATGCCACTAATCCAGTCTTTACAAGATATGCCAATGATAGTGTTTATGCAAACTGGATGGCTTTGCCTACACCCGCAAAAACTGTGGACAAGCTCGATAGCTAGATGTGACAAGACAAATCCACACTGTCGAAAAGGTGTGTTGGTAGATGTGTATATTTCTATAAGACTGTATATATACAATCTGATGCTAAAGTTGGTTCCCTTTTATTTCTGTTGCACTGGTATTAAAAGTGGGGTCTCTTTTTGCTGCAAAACTAGCTGGATCAAAGTAGGCCATGTTTCATTCAGCTCTTACGTACGTATGTTAATTATTACCTCACGGTCGTGTTGGCCACATTGTATCACTGCATGACTGTTGTACCAGATTGTATGTCAGTGTCAATGTCTTTTAAGTGCCTGTGCAGCTTCGACAATAGCCTCCAAATATTGCTACTGTGAAGATCATGTTCCAGCCCAGGAATTAAAGGGGACACCTTTACCATCATCTGCTGTAGACAACTGGGATTGAGTGGACACAAAATGTAAAGTTTTCACTTTGGAGGACTGCGCTCCTTATCATGTCCAAAGACCAATTTTATGTTTTACCCACATGATGTTTCAGAAACATTTTCAAACACAGGTAAAACGAAATATTTTTTTGAATAATGTGAGAAATGTCAGGAAATTAGTGCTACTCTTGTTTGATGACTTAAGGCAAATTGTGGTCATTTTCAGCATCATTTTTTCATTCAGTGTAAAAACAAACGTCAAGGGAAAACCTTATGTAAACTAACGAGTGCTATCATTGCTATGTTTTTCTTTGATTATGTTCCAGTTAATAAACAATAAAAAAAATGTACATTATGCTCACAGCCTTTTTTTTTGTCAAACAGAAAGATCTTGAACAGTTGTATGGAATATTTTATACAAAAATATGTTATTGGTTTATACGGCTTATCCTGTTCAGACTCGCGGAGAGCTGGAGCATCAGCTGACATCAGGCCAAAGGCTGACTACAGCCTGGATTTTCTTCGCTAATCAATCACAAGGCACATATATACACAAACAACCACCCACGATCACATTAACTTAGTGGGAACTGAACCTTCCCCGTCTGCACAGATGTCAGGCAAGTACCGCTATCATCAGTGAGCTAATAGAATGGCAGAGGTGGGAGTAAGTCACAAGCAAGTCTCAAGTCACTGTAGGAAAAAAATCAAGCATGTCAAGTCATTTCTTGCTTTTAGCAAGTCTCAAGTCAAGTCATACAATCTTGCTCCAGTCAAAACATATATTGGAGTGGTAATGTTTTTTCACATTTTTCTTTTTCCCCACAAAATCTTAACACTAAAAAAAAAGTATTCACACCTTATCAAGGTTAAATGAACAACAACTGAGATTAGGATCGATTGAATTTATTGCACTGAATTGTTTTAAAGTTGTATTTCAAACTCAATTCAACTGAACTTTATTTCTGAACAAACTACGATGTGTACTTTGTGATGACAGCCTTGTATCTCCTACAGTTCTTAACAGAACACAATTAAGCAAAAGCCAAGACTGTTCTCTGTTGGTCAAATATAATTAGATGTGTAAGCTAATGGAGAATGAAAGAGATTCGCAATTAAGGGAATAACACATGATGTAAAAATGATGCCCTCCTTCAAAAAAAAAAAAAGTAAACAACAATATCTGCATTCCTCCTGTGTCCACTTCATTTCAATCACTCAGTTGGGTTTGTTTATTTATTGAGAAGCACTGACTCTGGACAATTGAATGTTGATATCTGATGAAAGGTTATGTTTCATATGTTATATATATATATGTTGACGGAGGTTTGACATCGTTGTTGTTGTGTTTTTAATGCGCGAGTTGCAAACCATGCAGGTTCTCATCCTCTTTTTGTCGATTTCATCGACAACATAATCCTTGAATCCAAATTGTGTTGTCTTTGGAGCGCCTTCCATTGTTGTTCATGCAGGTGGCTACGTCACACTGGCAAGTGCACAACAATGTAGATTGTGTTGTCTCTGAGTGTGTTTCTTCTGGTCCTTATGGACCAGCACTGCCTGCCACAGGGTAACGGGTCAAATGGGTGGCAGTCAGGGTGGGGGTGTTGGCGCCTGTGATTGCCTCAGCACTTCTCAGCTGCTGTGCCTTCTCGATTCAATTGTCTCAAATCATTTTAAACTATATTTGCCATTAGGCCTATACCTTTAAAAATACATTGGGGTGCAACTCTACATTTGTGTTGCAAGAATGAAGAATGTTTAAAAAAAAAAAAATGAATAGAAAATAAACCATCTAACTGACAGGTACACTAAAAAAAAAATGCTAAATACTAAATCATTTTAAACAACACAGCATAATTGCGATTATATAATTTTTTTTATAAATAGCAACTACAGAGAGCAGTACGTTTAGCTCTTAATTTCACACTTTTGTAATTAAAAACAGGCTGTTTTCGAATGTGAAATAAACCAACCACACAAATCCATCAAGATGGCTTTGATGTGTATTCATCTGGGCCAGTCTAATTAAATGTTGTCAATAGAAGTGACACACTGAAACAATATCAATAAGTACTCGCCTCGCGAGTTGAATGGTTACGTAAGGCAGCGAGTGGAAACTCAAGTTGTTAATACGCGTAGACTTTGAAATGTTACAAGTTACAATCGAAGTCAAATATAATTACTGTAAATAATACACTGACACGGTGCGTTTGCTGTGGAATTTTGGAGTAATTCAATTATATTTGTGTTATTACCCGAGCGTCAACGTGTTGTGTGACGTCAATTAGTTGCAACTCGTTTATTGGCTCGTGCGGACCGGAAGTGGATGGCAAGCCACTCTTCTTTTTGCTCCGTGGCATTTTGCAACACAGGCTGTCTGTTGCTGTTGGCTTCGCTCCTCACCTTCAGCTTCAAGAACAAACGGCGAGGGAAACACTCATGATAAAGTAAGTAATTGGGTTTGCACGACATACTTGCCTTGCGTTACGTTTAATAGACAGACAAATAACGGGAAACCGCTGTAGATAACACAACTCGCTAAGCTAACAGCAAAAACTGCTCGACTTCCGGTTTGGAGAGTTCAGAATAATAGTTGGCACACAAAAATGAGTGCTGGTTCACTTTGACTTTTATGAAACATATGTTAACCAGAGCCAGTGTTATTATATATTTGTTCTATTTTCCATGTCACGGTGCCTCCCAGGTATTTATTTTTGAAGATATTCACTGTATGTTTTGCACATTTAATGAATGGTCAGACTGTAGTCCAACCATCTCCTTTTCTTTCGCGCTTGTCCTTGTTAGGGTCTTCATGGATGAGCTGGAGCTCATCCCAGCTGACTGTAGGCGAGAGGCAGGTTATTCCCTGGACTGTTCGCCAGCTAATTTCAGGGCACATGTACACAAACACCTATCAAGCTCACACCTATCGAAGATTTAACGTCTCCAACTCGCATGCACGCTTTGGGAGTGTGGGAGGAGGTCGGAGTACCCTAGGAAAAGCCATGCAAGTCTTAATGAAACCTAATCGCCATCGCTCCGTCTTTATTTTACAATTTTATTTAAAAAGGTTTTGTGAATTTTCTTTAAAATGTGATTTTGTGGCGGCACATTCTGAGGTTCGGAGTTCAAATCTCCTTCCTGTGTGGAATTTGCACGTTCTCGCCGTGGTTGTTGTCATGGTATTTTTGACTGCTTCCCACATTCCAAAAACATGCATGTTCAGTAATTGAAGACTCTAAATTGTCCAGCGCTGTGATTATGAGTGTGAATGTTTCTTTGCTTCTCTCTGTGTGTGTGTGCCCTGTAATTGGCTGGGGACCAGTGCGCGCCCTGCTTCTCACCCAAAGTCAGGCCAACAACTACTTTTAAGTTCACACAAACAAACAAAGAAATTCGTTTTTTTTGCGTAAATAACAAAATGAAAAAAAACTTTTTTAAAGGACATTCCAGATGATTGTATTATCAAGCTGCAAATAAGAATTATAGTAGTGGACTCCGCTTGCGCCCTGCTGCTTTTCATCGTAGCCGTGCAACTGATGTACCCCGGAAAGGCCAGGTAGCGACCAAACTGTCAGGTTAGAAGAATTGCATCGTTCGCTTGATTAAATGACCTTTAAGCTTAACCTTTCCGCAACTTTACATGAAGAGAAAAGCTGATCAGAGGACTTCTCAAAAGTGTTGTGCTTTGTGCAACGTCAATGTCAATTAATGTAAACAGATATTTTCCCAGTATTTTGAGTCTGTCATGTAACTAATCGTTGTACAGTAGTCAAAATATGACACAGCTCTCATTATGACACAGAACCCGTCTCGTGCAAACTCCACCTGCTCAGACAGTTTGGATCAAAACTGCATTATTATATTTGTAAAGGCAGAATATTTAATAGAGATCTTGAATTGGATATCATGATATTGTAAGTGGTCATAATGTTGTGGCTCGCCCTTGTATCATCTCCTTAATTCAACAACTTCAGGATTTCTATGCTTGGGTCTGATGCTTTTATTTTATAAAGCCTAACTGTTAAAGAGGAAGTAGCTTGCTGCATGTTTGTACTGAGTTAAGCAGTCATAGCAGGACAGTTGAGTCTCTTTGAGAGAACTGTGGTTTTTATGTTAATTGTGGAGCCTTGTGGTGCAGTTTGACTGTAGCGTTACGTAACTGGCGTCAGCCCGGTTGTGTCTGCCTCAGTAGGTGACATAAATCATCCCCCTTTTTAAAGAGATTCCATACAAACACAACATTATATTAATCATGAAGGTGTTTATTCTCCCCGGGTGTGCCTAATAATTGGTCAATGAATGTGCTAAATCACGTTATGGTCTTCATATGGATTTTTCCTTTCTCCTACGTAGGTGACGATCGCATGGATTTACACGGCAATATTTACCAAAAGATACAAGGCATTTTAGACTGGATTCACCACAATTAATTTGTCACACATTTTTCCTGAAAAATGTGTAGCAAAAAAAATATGAAAAATGGTACTTGTGGAATCTGTGTGCCGAATTATGTCCTGAGTGTGTGTCAGAGAGGAAAGGGAATGCAGACTGGTCAGCTCGAGCTTGTCTGAGAGCGTGATGCCCAGACGGGGGTTGCTGCTCCACGGCCGGGTCCGCTGGCTCTTCCTGGGCCTCCTCCTGCTGCTGGTATTGCTGTTTTTCGCCTACCTCCTGGAGTGCACCCCTCAAGCTGACGTCAGCCTGGTCCTGCCCGGCATAGCGGGGGAGCCTTACGGAAAGGAGTACTACCAGGCCCTGCTGCAGGAGCAGGAGGAGCGCCACCTAAATCGCGCCGGCAGTCTGAAGCGGCAGATTGCACAGCTCAAGCAGGAGCTGCAGGAAATGAGCGAGAAACTGAAGCTGCTGCAGGACAAGAAGGAGCTCCCCGAGGTGCAGGGCTTGGCCGAGAACAAGGAGCAAGAGCCGGGAGATCTGCTGGATTATTTGCACTCTCAGATCGACAAGGCTGAGGTGAACACGGGGGCGCGCCTGCCCAGCGAGTACGCTCTGGTGCCCTTTGAGAGCTTCACCTCGTCCAAGGTTTACCAGCTGGAGATGGGACTGACGCGACACCCGGAGGAGAAACCTGTTCGCAAAGATCGGCGAGACGAACTGGTGGAGGTCATCGAGGCCGCGCTGGAAATAATCAACAACCCTGACGAGGAAGACGGCGTGGAGGATGACATGCCGATGCATAGGCAAACCTACAAAGAGGCCCACTTCATAGAAGGTAATGCCTGACGTAGTTTCTGTGCTGTGAAATACTTTTGCTTAGCTAAAATGCCACGGAAAGAAACAAATTGAGGGCAAGAACACTACTTGATGCGTCTCCAAGTTCACAACATATCTTAGGAGGCTTCTGCTAACATGAGCGGTGTAGGGATGACTTTATTGCTTTTGTGTCTTCTATCACCCATTTGGTCCTTAATTCATTAAAATACTGTACTTAGAAATAAAAAAACAATAAAAAAAAACACTACAACATTGTTGTAGTATATGATGTTCCAAAATGTTTTGACATTATTTGAAATATGAATATCTGAGTAACTACATGGTGATTCCAGTGATTGCAACCCAAATGTGCCATGAGAGAGCATCAGGTGTGCCGCAGGAAATGATCCAATTTCACTTATATGGTTCAAGAATTATTCATTTACTACAAATAATGTCTCTTTGTTCATTTATAGGACATTTAAATGCTATTCCACTAGATGCCAGAGGGTACATAATTAACCTAAACAAAATTAAATAAGCTTTATGTGTAAAAATACATTCATCAAAATTCCAGCAACATATTCAAGCGGATATAGATTTTTCACAAAGCTGTTTGATATGCACCCGCCTATGATACAACACACGTTTCCAATTTTGCTTTCCTCTTTGAATACTTTGTGACATATGCAAATCTGCATTCTCGTTGTTATATTTTTATTTAATTTTCTCAAATGCACCCTGCACACACTTGTTTGACTATGTTCGAGCATATTAACACAGAAAATTCCTTTTCACTCCTATGAAGTAATTCTTCACCTTTAAAAAAAAAAAAAAAAAGAACAAACATCTATACTGAAGTTTTTTCACACATCTCATTAAAATTTGAGATCACTTGAGTGAGAATCTGTGGATAATTGATGCCCATTATAATTACATTGGAAAAAATATATAATTATACATAGTTTTTTTTTTTAAACCCAAATTCTTGAATAAGTGGGGATAAACCATTTTGGGGGTTGGTCCCCCACCCAAAAAAAGAAAAAAAAACCCACAAAGAAAAACAACAAGAAATTTAAAAAGAAGGAAAAACTGAAAGGCATTTTTTTAAAAATCTGCAAATAGTTGAATTTGCGGGTGCCAAAACGCGAGTATGCTGGGTCCACTGTATTTATAAAACAACATTTTCATTATATTTGAACTATAACCGTTTCATTGGTATCATTACCTCTCTTAACTGACTGAATCATAGTTCTGCTGCCTTACAGTGTGGCGTTTAGTTTAAGTAACCAAATGTGGTTCCCTTTCCAATGAAGGAAATAGGAAGCAATATTTTGAACCCCATAAATGTTTGTTGCACAATCACTGTTATTAAGCAAGATGAAAGTGAGTTTTGAGAGAGTGTTTTTGGACAGATGGATGAATGCTCGTCAGTCACATCCACACAGTAACTGTGCGGTATCATCTTGTGGTGTTTTGGCAGGCATGTACAGGACCGAGCGGGACAAAGGGTCACTTTACGAGCTCTTCTTCGCTAAAAAGGAGTCTAGCACCTTCCGGCACGTCACCCTCTTCAGGCCTTTTGGTCCGCTGATGAAAGTCAGGAGCACAACTGTAGACTCATCGGGAATAATTATCAACATCATTGTGCCACTGGCGGGCAGAGTAGAAACCTTTTTACAGTTCTTGCATAACTTCAGGTGAGAACATTTGTTTCTTCCTGACATCCTCCAGCTTGTTCCTTCGATACACATCGCTCTGCTTTTTTATATCATTGTTGTCCTTGTAATTATTGTTGGGAAAAAAAAATGTAACACTGACCGTTCTTAGGGAGGTGTGTGTACAGCAGGACAAGCGAGTTCATCTCACAGTGGTTTATTTTGGCCAAGAGGGGCTCCAAGAGGTGAAATCCTCTTTGGAAACAATGTCAAGGTTTGTCCTTTTTGCTTACAACAAGCTAATGTCCTTCAGATGTGTCATGAAAATGATAGAGAATGTACCCATTACTTTTTGTTTTGTTTTTGTCAGGGAGGAGAGTTTCTCAAATTACACTCTGATCCCAGTGGATGAGGAGTTTTCCCGAGGTCGGGGGCTGGATATTGGAGCACACGCTTGGAACAAAGGCGACGTTCTCATGTTTTTCTGTGATGTCGACATCCATTTCACGTCGGACTTCCTGAATACATGTCGTCTCCATGCAGATCCAAGTATGCTTTCACATCTGTCATTTTAATGAAATGTCAAATATAAATATATATATATATATATTGGAGAGTACTTCTCATTCTTCTTTATAGACAAGAAAGTCTTCTATCCAGTGGTGTTTAGTCTTTACAATCCTGCCATAGTTTATGGAAATTTGGAGCTGGCTCCACCTGTTGAACTTCAGTTGGTAAGACCTTTTGATAGATGACTAAACACAGATTAATTCTGCCATCTTTAGTTACATAAAACAGTATGGAGCGCGAATGTTTGTTTGAAATAGGTTCACAAAAAGGATGCTGGTTTTTGGAGAGATTTTGGCTTCGGTATGACGTGTCAGTATCGCTCAGATTTCCTAAATATCGGTAAGGACGGCTCTTTCATTTATTACTGGTTTACTTACTCGGTTTATCCAGAACTTCACTACTCATTTTCCCCTTTCTAAGGGGGTTTCGATCTTGACGTGAAAGGCTGGGGTGTAGAAGACGTCCACTTGTACAGAAAGTATCTTCGGAGTGACCTCGTAGTGATCCGGACGCCGGTGTCCGGTCTCTTCCACCTGTGGCATGAGAAGCAGTGCGCAGACGAGCTGACTCCAGAACAGTACCGCATGTGCATTCAGTCCAAAGCCATGAATGAGGCCTCCCACTCCCACCTGGGAATGCTGGTGTTCCGGGAGGAGATCGAGGCTCACCTCCGCAAGCAGGCCTTCAAGCCTCAGAGCAAAGCAGAGGACTGAGCTGCTCTCTGCGTGTCGGTGTCACATCAGCATCAAGTCTGTAAGATGCTGACATTATCAATGCACAGCTGTAGACAAGTGAATGTACAAAAAACAACGTGGCTCGTTGAGCTACAGCAATCTAAAAAGAGCAGATGATCACATCACCTACCCTGCTGCGTTTCTTATCCATTTTCCCAAAAGTAAGTTATTTTGCTTGCAGGTATTGACCATTTACCTACTGTGAAATGGACCCAACAGTGTAAGCACCGTTTTTCTCACTGCTGCTGAGTTACCTTTCGAGTGTGACCTCAGTCAATAGATTTCAGCAGTTTTCCATTTCTGAAATCAAGGTGAAATTCCACTTCTTGCATTACAGAGCTAGTTATTTACTTTTGCAAATGAGGGGAAATCAACCTTTTATGTCTTTTGGAGCCATATTGTTCAGTTAGTATTCTATTTATTAGCTGTTTGATAAATGGGACTTTTTTTTTTTTTTTTTTTTAAATTTTCTGTGACAGTCACTGTCTTAATAGAGAAGCATGTTATTGTGATTGGTGAAGGTGCAAAGATCTAATGTGAGCATGCAGAACTAATATTGGGTATGAATGTACCTGTATCTTTGTTTTCTGAAACGTGTTGTTCGTGCCCAGCAAAGCTTATTGGCACTATTTATTCCCAGCACTGGACTGTGTTGGAATGGTACACTCTTGTAAATAATTTTACAAAATGTCTTTTATTCATGTAAATCAATTATTTTGATCTCATACCCACGTTCTGATGTTTTGACACCGCCAGATTCCTTCACTTTTGTTCCAGAGGCCATGTTACTGCTGAGGTTAGAAGCATAAAGTCATCAGTGGACCCCAGAAACTGTTTCAGGGCAGGTGGGGAGTAGTTTTATGTCTAAAGATCAGTCTCACGATGCTGTGTGATCTTTATGAATGTTACTGCAACTATTAAAGCTTTTGGTAGAACAGTTGGTTCATTTGGTTAGTATATATTGTCTTCCTCTCAACCAAACAACAACATAAAAAAAAATGTGCAAGGAAATGGTTTATTGGTCAATTTGCCCATGGAACACACAGAAGGCTAAAATAACTGGTGCTACTTAATTCCTATTGGTTGGCCTTTTATCAAATGATACACACCTTCCTTATCCAGCTCTATAATTTATAAAATATTGCTGTACTTGTCAAGTCTTTTAATCTACAAGGGAAATCAGTTTTCTTAATTTAAGACAAATAGTATAATACGGTTGTATTATAAATTTGCATACAGTCCATCACATGTATAGAACGTGAAAGAAAGAAACAGCAAATATAATCCAGGAGAACGGACCAAGTGGAAAAGTCTTTCATGATGTGGGGCTTTATTGTGCTAATGCACCATGTGTTCTGGCTGGACCCCCATGCTTTTGTAGATCTCCTTGAGGATAAGCAGAGCTGTGTCTTCAGATTGCCTACAAAACACAAATTTAATATTCATTATAGGTAGAAATGTTCATATTAGGAAACATTTTTTTTTTATATATATATATTTTTTATTAAAACTGCTCCCAGGTGTCTTCATAAAATGTCTCTGAGACCTTGAATTTAAATCGTTCTGGGGGGACACATTACTGTATCATGCAAATCAGCCACTGTTGTCCTGCCTCCCTCTAATGTGGGGTGTGAGAATGAGAGTGCCAGGGGCAGTACTGTTCTGTAGGCACCCCCCGCAAAAAACTTGAGTTTGAAGTGCGCCCATAAAGACATTAAAAGGCAACATGGATTGTATTTTTACCGGAGGAGATGGCACTTCACCACCAAGCTGCCTAATTACACTTGTCAATTAGTGTGGGGATCTGTGCATGTGGTGCACGCAGTGGACACATTGCCAAACACGAAAAAAATGAGTCTGGTACCAGTAGCAGAGATGACTCTGGAGAGCGAACAGGTACTCATTAAAACTCTCAATGGGCTTCTCCTGCAGGACAAAGTCGATCCGATTCCCTCCATTCAGCATCCCGATCCTAACCTCAGGCTCGTCTTCTTTGTGTGGTTCGGGGATCTCTGGTGGTTTTTGCTCTGAAACTAAAGCAAAGCATAAATATTACCAAAAAAAGAGCCACACATATCCAATTGGCACCTGTGAGAGAGCGGCTCACGATCTTGCGCTCTCTTCTCCTGCTCTTCAATCTGATCGGCCACCATAGCCAACTCTGCCTGAAGTTGAGCAGACGATGTGTGGGCGCGAGCAAAGTCGTTGAGCGTCTGCCAAGCGCTCCTCAACGAGCTGATAAAACCATGCTTCAGGTCCGAGCCCATCCGAGACAGACTCTCCTTCAGCTCTGAAACCCCAAGATACATTACTTAAAGGGCTACTGGGACCACAACTATCGAATGTCAGTATTAAATATTTATAACAAACACATTCATAACATTTATTTAACTTACCGAGATGCAGCCTTTTCCTTCCTTTGTGATGTGGTAGCAAAACAGGCTTCAGTTCCAAGTCTGGCATTATCATGGGCTCAATCCGGTATGCCACTGGGTCCAACTGACACAGAGATGCGCGACAGTAATAAGTTAGCCATGAGGATTGCTGCCTGAATCATACGTGGGCTCCAACTGCACATACATGACTGCTTTAGACAATCATAATTCCCCAAAATATGGTTTCTGCTACCCTTTGAATTTCCACCCCATCTATTTGTAATGATACATTATTCTGTCAAACAATATAAAATTTGTCTTGCTGAGATTGAGTGACATTCTATTACGATCAGTATGAACTCATAATTTACCACTTGCATTACTTATTTTATATTTGATCCTGAATAACACAGTGTTGCATCATCAACAAATAAGATTGCTTACATGCATTTACAAAGTCATTAATGAACAATATAAACAATTTGGATCCAAGAACTGATCCTCGTGGAACTCCATAATCGTGTCACATACTGGTGCTTCTGATTTTGTATTATTTATTTGAACAAATTAACCATAGAAGTGCAATACCTCTTATCCCATTTTGATCGTTTTTTGAAGTAGCCTTGAGTGATCAATAACATCAAAAGCTTTTTTGAAGTCAATACAAATACTTATAAAGTAGTTTTTGTTGTCTATTGCTCTAGAAATGTTCTCTGTTAACTTGATGATTGCCATTGCTGTTGAATGTTTTGTCCTAGCCGGGTCGTCAGAACTGTGAGGCAGATGTGCTAACCGAGGGGAAAAATTTTTTGCAGGAAAAAAAATACCAAGCCTTCCTGATTCATTTAAGATGCCTTGGATACACACTGAGGAGGAACGCCTACCGGATGATAAATATTGAAGAATCCTTTGCACGTTGGCAGCTGATAGGCCTCTTCAATCTTCTCCAGGCCTCTGACAGTCAAGAACATGCCGATTGGAGAACCCAGGGCAAAGAAATTCACTGGACTGAAGTTTAGATTGTGGTAGACCACCGACACCTGTAAAGCATGGCATGATGTATGTAGGCAGACATTTCAACTCCCGGTCAAAAAGGAGAATCAGCTTTAAACGCTTAAACGACATGACTACACGTACCTGTCCAGTGCCAACTTCAAAGTAGTTGTAGTCGACGTGGATGGAGGAGACGCCTGCCGGAAGATTCTTCTCAGTACCGGTCTCAGCAGCTTGTGGGGGCGCTGCGACTTGACTGACCACCCGGACCTCAGCTTTTTTCTCCTGAGCAGCCGCCAATGTACACAAGAGCAGGTCAGACAACCATTTAAAGGGATCACATTTTTTTGAAAAACAATTTGACAAACTTGCCTCTTTAGTCACTCTTTCTTTGACAAATTTGGCCATTTTTTTGCGGGGGCCAAGCGGAATACCCATATCCTTCAAGTCCTCAATTGTACACATGAGCTGAAAGAACAGCACAAAGACACAAATCAGTCAAGTCTAATCAGCACTATTAATCATGAAAACATCCATCCACTTCCTACGGCGCAAGTGAGCTGGAGGCTATCCCAGCTAACTGGCCAGAGTCCGAGGACACCCTGGACTGGTTGCCAGGGCACATCTAGAAAAACAACATTTCACACTGACACACACACACCTATGGACAATTTAGTCTTTAAGCGACATACATGTTTTGGGATTCTAGGAGGAAGCTGGAGTACCCAGAGAAAACCCACATAAGCACGGAGAGAACATGCAAGCTCCAAACGGGAAGTCCAGAGCTAAGATTCAAACCCTGAACTTCAGCACTGTGAGGCAGACGTGCTACCCACTATATTACGATGCTGCATCATGAAATGAACAACATGAATTAATTATAATTTAATAGTATTGTAGTAGGTGGCCACTTTACATCCCACCGGACATTTGGTTCTGCATTCCAATACTCAAATACAGCACAATTAGCACTGCTGTACTTAGTGGGGAAACTAAATACATTAATCCCTCGTTTATAGCTGGGACTAGGTGCCACACCACCCCCACAATATGTGAAAAATGCAAAGTGGAGACCACATACTTTTTAGGGGGATAATTTATACATATTTTAAAGCTTAATGAACCTCCTCAGACTCCTATTAATCTTCCCCACGCCCTTATTAACCTCTAGCATACTCTTGTAAAGACTTGCTACTCTTAACGCCTTGTAAATTCTTAAACATACAGTAATGCACAGTATTACTGTACACGATGTACATTTTATCCATCCATTCTCTACTGCTTATCCGGGTCGGGTCGCGGGGGCACTAGCTTCAGCAGGGACGCCCAGACTTCCCTCTCCCCAGCCACTTCATACAGCTCTTCCGGGGGGATCCCGAGGCGTTCCCAGGCCAGCCGAAGGATGTAGTCTCTCCAGTGTGTCCTGGGTCGTCCCCGGGGTCTCCTCCCGGTGGGACATGCCCGGAACACCTCACCAGGGAGGCGTCCGGGAGGCATCCGAATCAGTTGCCCCAGCCACCTCATCTGGCTCCTCTCAATGCGGAGGAGCAGCGGCTCTACTCTGAGATCCTCCCGGATGACCGAGCTTCTCACCCTATCTCTAAGGGAGAGCCCGGACACCCTGCGGAGGAAACTCATTTCGGCCGCTTGTATCCGGGATCTTGTTCTTTCGGTCACGACCCACAGCTCATGACAATAGGTGAGGGTAGGAACGAAGATCGACCGGTAAATTGAGAGCTTCGCCTTTCGGCTTAGCTCTTTCTTTACCACAACGGACCGATACAAAGTCCGCATCACTGCAGACGCTGCACCGATCCGCCTGTCGATCTCCCGTTCCATTCTTCCCTCACTCGTGAACAAGACCCCAAGATACTTGAATTCCTCACCCTTTTCCGACTGAGGACCATGGTCTCAGATTTGGAGGTGCTGATTCTCATCCCAGCCGCTTCACACTCGGCTGCGAACTGCTCCAATGAGAGTTGGAGGTCACGGCTTGATGAGGCCAACAGAACAACATCATCTGCAAAAAGCAGAGATGCAATACTGAGGCCACCAAACCGGACCCCCTCTACGCCTCGGCTGCGCCTAGAAATTCTGTCCATAAAAGTTATGAACAGAATCGGCGACAAAGGGCAGCCTTGGCGGAGTCCAACCCTCACCGGGAACGAGTCCGACTTACTGCCGGATATGCGGACCAAACTCTGACTCCGGTCGTACAGGGACCGAACAGCCCATATCAGGGGGTTCGGTACCCCATACTCCCGAAGCACTCTCCACAGGACTCCCAGAGGGACACGGTCGAACGCCTTCTCCAAGTCCACAAAACACATGTAGACTGGTTGGGCGAACTCCCATGCACCCTCAAGGACCCTGCCGAGGGTGTAGAGCTGGTCCACTGTTCCACGGCCAGGACGAAAACCACACTGCTCCTCCTGAATCTGAGATTCGACTTCCCGACGGACCCTCCTCTCCAGCACCCCTGAATAGACCTTACCAGGGAGGCTGAGCAGTGTGATCCCCCTGTAGTTGGAACACACCCTCCGGTCCCCCTTCTTAAAAAGGGGGACCACCACCCCAGTCTGCCAATCCAGAGGCACTGTCTCCGATGTCCACGCGATGTTGCAGAGGCGTGTCAACCAGGACAGCCCCACAACATCCAGAGCCTTTAGGAACTCCGGGCGAATCTCATCCACCCCCGGGGCCCTGCCACCGAGGAGCTTTTTAACTACCTCGGTGACCTCAAACACAGAGATAGGAGAGCCCGCCTCAGAGAACCCACACTCTGCTTCCCCATGGGAAGGCGTGTCGGTGGAATTGAGGAGGTCTTCGAAGTATTCTCCCCACCGACTCACAACGTCCCGAGTCGAGGTCAGCAGCGCCCCATCCCCACTATACACAGTGTTGGTGGTGCACTACTTTCCTCTCCTGAGACGTCGGATGGTGGACCAGAATTTCCTCGAAGCCGTCCGCAAGTCTTTCTCCATGGCCTCACCGAACTCCTCCTATGCCCGGGTTTTTGCTTCAGCGACCAACAGAGCTGCATTCCGCTTGGCCAGCCGGTACCCATCAGCTGCCTCAGGAGTCCCACAGGCCAAAAAGACCCGATAGGACTCCTTCTTCAGCTTGACGGCATCCCTCACCGTTGGTGTCCACTAACGGGTTCGGGGATTGCCGCCACGACAGGCACCGACCACCTTACGGCCACAGCTCCGGTCGGCCGCCTCAGCAATGGAGGCGCGGAACATGGTCCACTCAGACTCGATGTCCCCCGCCTCCCCCGGAACATGAGCAAAGTTCTGTCGGAGGTGGGAGTTGGAACTCCTTCTGACAGGGGATTCTGCCAGACGTTCCCAGCAGACCCTCACAATACGTTTGGGCCTGCCACGTCGGACCGGCATCTTCCCCCACCATCGGAGCCAACTCACCACCAGGTGGTGATCAGTTGACAGCTCCGCCCCTCTCTTCACCCGAGTGTCCAAGACATGCGGCCGCAAGTCCGATGACACGACCACAAAGTCGATCATCGAACTGCGACCTAGGGTGTCCTGGTGCCAAGTGCACGTGTGGACACCCTTATGCTTGAACATGGTGTTCGTTATGGAGAATCCGTGACGAGCACAGAAGTCCAATAACAGAACACCGCTCGGGTTCTGATCGGGGGGGCCGTTCCTCCCAATCGCGCCCTTCCAGGTCTCACTGTCATTGCCCACGTGAGCATTGAAGTCCCCCAACAGAACAATGGAGTCCCCAGCGGGAGCGCTCTCCAGCACCCCCTCCAAGGACTCCAAAAAGGGTGGGTACTCTGAACAGTCAGGACCCGTCCCCCCACCCGAAGGCGGAGTGAGGCTACCCTCTCGTCCACCGGGGTGGACCCCAATGTACAGGCGCCGAGCCGGGGGGCAATAAGTATACCCACACCTGCTCGGCGCCTCTCACCATGGGCAACTCCAGAGTGGAAGAGAGTCCAACCCCTCTCGAGAGGACTGGTACCAGAGCCCAAGGTGTGTGTGGAGGCGAGTCCGACTATATCGAGTCGGAACTTCTCGACCTCACACACCAGCTCGGGCTCCTTCCCTGCCAGAGAGGTGACATTCCACATCCCTAGAGCCAGCTTCTGTAGCCGGGGATCGGATCGCCAAGGTCCCCGCCTTCGGCCACCGCCCAGCTCACACTGCACCCGACCCCTATGGCCCCTCCCACAGGTGGTGAGCCCATGGGAAGGGGGACCCACGTTACCCTTTCGGGCTGTGCCCGGCCGGGCCCCATGGGTGCAGGCCCGGCCACCAGGCGCTCGCCTTCGAGGCCCACCACCAGGCCTGGCTCCAGTGGGGGCCCCGGTGGCCCGCGTCCAGGCAAGGGAAAACGAAGTCCATTGTTTGTCGTCATCATTAGGGGTCTTTGAGCCGTGCTTTGTCTGGTCCCTCACCTAGGACCTGTTTGTCATGGGTGACCCTGCCAGGGGCATAAAGCCCCAGACAACTTAGCTCCTAGGATCACTGGGACACACAAACCCCTCCACCACGACAAGGTGACGGCTCAAGGAGGGGCATTTTATCCTATTGTATTGTATGTATTTTAATTATTTACTTATTTATTTATTTATTTTACAGTTTTCATGTTTTAGGCTACGAACCATTTATTTTACAGCATACACTCAAAATCCCGCGATACGGCAAATGATGCACTGAATCTGCAGTAGGTGACCAGCGATAAAGCGAGGGACATTTGCCACTTTTGGCAAAAAATGCACAGAAATACATTTGGGGGGATTGTTGAAGACACACACAGACACACACACACACACACACACACACACACACACACACACAAAAGCTCTATTCTATTTGAAGCAGGGTCTTGTCAGCAGACCCCAGACTTCAACTTTCACTTACAAAAGATTCAATGTCAATCTTTTCCTCGTCAAACGTGTTCTTGTACTCTGACAGGCCAAGATGTTCCAGCACATCGGAAAGTTCCTCGAGCTCCTCTTCTTTGGGCTGCTCCTCCGCATCTGGAGGGATGACAGCCTGTGGAACCTGGGCTGCCACCTTGATTTCAGAGATAAACTTTATAACTGCTTTGAAGCATATGAGGCTACAATTTTACTTTTTATATCATTGTCTACTCCTCTTGATGGATTACAAAATATAATATTCAGATTTTAATGTAAAATAATAATATTGAATAATGAATATCACCTGTTTGGCTTCTCCGTTGATGGTGGGCATCACAGGAGGGGTCACGTCAGTCTTTTGATTTGAGAGAAGGTCAAAGAGGATAAGGGACCCTGCAATGACAATTACATTCTTGATGACAAAAAGCAACAGGAAACAAGACAATGAGCTGGTTTCTAGAACCTCTGGTAAAAGGATAATTCGAATGTTGACTAATACATACACCAAGCACTTGAACAGTATGAGTTGTAAAATTTAACAAATTAAGAAATGAAAACCTCTTTGACCCTGTCAGCATCATTGTCTTTTGTAGTCAGATAATTGATACAGCCATTGTATTGGACATCATAATATTGTGTAAGTGGTCATAAAGTTGTGACTGGTTAGTGTCCATCCATCCATTTTTTCAGAACTGTGAGGCAGACATGCTAACCAAAAGATCACCATGCTGGTCCATCCATTACAGTGTAATTAGCCAACCACTATAGTTCCAATATTTTAGATAAAAGCTACTCTTTTACAGTTAAAAACAAAAAGTAGTGCATTACCCAAGCTGTGCCCAGCAACAGACACTGCTCCTTTATAATCAGGGTTTCTCTTCATGAACAGGGCATGAAGTCGGTTAATCTCGTAGGCAACTGTGTCCATGATGGTCTGGCAGTATGTAGGACTGTTGTAGAATAGCACATCTAACAATGTCTCATTTGTAAAGTGACGTAATCGTCCAGTGCTGGGTAAAGTGATTTTCTTTATTCTCCTGCAATGAGAAATATACGTTGTAGAGTAAAACTACAAACCTGCAATTTTACTTACGTACTAACTTACGTGTGTGTGTGTGTGTATGTTATTTTCTGACACGCACACGCACACACACAGAGGCTGAAATAACTATTTTAACACGTCACCATTTTCCTTACTAAATATGTTTCCAAAGGTGCTATTGCCCTGAAATTTTCACCAGATGTTGGGAACTACCCAAGTAAACCATACTGTTAGATTTATCTTACCCAACATTATAATAGACACAAAAGGAATGAAGACGCTGGTTTCTTTTTCTCATGAGGAGGGCGTATGGGAGATTGTTCAGATAACAGTCTCTCAACACGCTCTGCATTTATTTGAAATAGGAGGGATTTACAAATCATAATGTTCTAAGCAATAAGACACAACACAAAATATTTAACACATACATACAACGAAAATAGAACCAATAAGATCAAAAATTAAGTTGTGTGTAATAATGTGAAATGACACATGGAAAAGGTATTGAACACATGAAGAAAGGGAGGTGCAAAAAGGCATGGAAAGTCAAGACAACACCTAAACGCTATCAATAAGCAAACGGCAATCCAGCCCCTTGTCAGTGCAAATCAATATCAGATGGTCCAGTCCTAATTGATGGCCTACAAAAAGGTCTCATTGCCAAGGTGTGAGTCAAGGCACATCTCATCATGGGTAAGAGCAGAGAACTGTCTCAAGACAAGTGATGTTACTGGTTGTGCCGAGACTTCGAGGCGTGTCCGCGAGGCATGTGGCGAGGCTTGCTTCATTTGGGGGAGGGGTAAATGATGACTTACGAAGCTTCGCTGCCCGGCAGTACCACATGACCGCTTCAGGAAGTGGTTCAGAATTTGGCGCGATGTCTGACACCTTGACACACCACTATTGACCCCGTCAAGCAGCTCTGTGAAAATGTGGGTTTATGCCATTCACCAAAGTTGACGAACACATTCCACAAGGTGCCACACTGGTACATCTCAATAAATTATAATAGTGTCAAAAGCTTAATTTAGTGAAGTAGTTCAATTCAAAAAGTGAAACTCACATTCTAGAGCTGCACCACACACACTGAAATATTTCATGATTTCTTTATTCATGTATAATTTTGATGATTATAGCTTATAGCAAATGACAACTCCAGATTCAACATCTCTAGAAACTAGAACCTAATGTAACAAACTATTCTGAAACAATGGAATTTATTTTTAATGTAGAATTTAGGCAGGAATTTGCCCTCTGAAAAGTATTTTCCCAAGTGTTTAATGTATGAAATAAATTGCGTTTTCTAACATATTCACATTATTTTTAGATGTGCCTGTATACGATTACTATCATTTTGGAAATTTTGGAATTTTCTGTTACGCATACAGAATACGCTCAAACAATATTTTATTATTTCAGGTCGACACAATATTTGGTCAAACATTTTTTTGGTGCCACAACCACCATATTGCAATGCATCACACATTATGTGGCCTAAGATACAGTTGCCTGTGATTATACACTTGGCCAGCAGGTGGTTTTCGTGTGCTCATGAAGCACCAAGAAATGGGCCAATACTCGTACCAATGGGCGAAGTGTTACGATGCTTCATGAAGCTTCATCTCGCCATTACTACTCAAGACCATCATCGCAAACTAACTGTTGCAAAACATAACGATGGCATTGGTCACAGGCGAATATCTAAGCTTCTGAACCTTCCAGTGAGCACAGCTGGAGCCATAATACGCAAGTGGAAAGTCAATAATACCACCATACAGTGGGTACGAAAAAAACGGAATTGTTGAAATGTTTGCAGATTTATTAAAAAAGAATAACTGAAATATCACACAGCCATAAGTATTCAGATCCTTTCTGTGACACTCATATATTTAACTCGGGTGCTGTCCATTTCTTCTGATCACCCTTGAGATGGTTCTACACCTTCATTGGAGTCCAACTGTGTTTGATTATAGTGATTGGGCTTGATTAGGAAAGCCACACACCTGTCTATATATGACCTTACAGCTCACAGTGAATGTCAGAGCAAATGAGAATCACGAGGTCAAGGGAACTGCCTGAAGAGCTCAGAGACAGAATTGTGGCAAGGCACAGATCTGGCCAAGGTTAGAAAAAAATTCTGCTGCACTTAAGGTTCCTAAGAGCAAAGTGGCCTCCATAATCCTTAAATGGAAGACGTTTGGGACGACCAGAACCCTTCCTAGAGCTGGCCGTCCAGCCAAATTGAGCAATCGGGTGAGAAGAGCCTTGGTGAGAGAGGTAAGAAGAACCCAAAGATCACTGTGGCCGAGCTCCAGAAATGCAGTCGGGAGATGGGAGAAAGTTCTAGAAAGTCAACCATCACTGCAGCCCTCCACCAGTCGGGGCTTTATGGCAGAGTGTCCCGACGGAACCCTTTCCTCAGTGCAAGACACATGAAAGTCCGCATGGAGTTCGTTCAAAAAGACCTGGACTTAGCAGGTACTGTTGTCACAAGGAAAACAGGGACTAATGCGCGCCGCCCCCATGGCCTGTATGCATGCTCACCACGCAAGACCCCATTGCTGAAAAAAAACGCATGTCAAAGCTCATTTAAAGTTTTCTGTAAGACATTTGGACAAGCCAGTTAAATACTGGGAGAATATAGTCTGGTCTGATGAGAGCAAAATGCATGCGACTAGTTTCTCCATACAGGATGGGTCTTGAAGTTGTCACTGCAAACAAAGGCTTTCGTACAAAGTATTAAAGTAACAGTTGACGTGTTCAATACTTGTTCCCTGTGTCATTTCACATTATTACACATAACTTAATGTCTGATCTTATTTGTTCTACTTTCTTTGTATGTATGGATTACTTGGGTTGTTCCCAAAATCTGGTGAAGCTTTGGAAGTATATTTAGTGAGAAAAATGGTGACGTCTTAAATACTTATTTCAGCCACTGTATATATAGCACAGCATGTCAAAGTTGTAAGGTCTCCTCACCTGTCCACCCCTGTGGCATCTCCATGAAGAGCCGTGTGCCACTGGACAGGCAGGAACTCCACCCGACTGATGGCGTGATCGTCCAAGGGTTTCTTAAAGTGACTCTGCAGCAGCTTCAGCGACACACTGCGGAAGTCGTCCACTGAAAGATTATATCAACAAATGTGCTCATGATATACTACATATACAGTGCTCAACATAAATGAAGTCACTGTATGAAAAGTCAGCTTTATAATTTGTTAGAGAACTCAAGAACAATTATTGGAATTTTGATGATTATGACTCACCTATGGAGGTAGAATTTGAAAGAAAAATTCAAATCTAAAATTTTGATTTGCTACAATTTCATTGGTATCTGCTCATTTTTGCAACATAATTTTTTGGGGAAAAAATACATTTTTGCGTACACATTGACAAATTTCATTTGCAATCAATGTACCACATTTGAGGCAATATTTTCTAATGTAGTATGTTATATAAAAAAATTACTCCAAAACGGAATTTAGTGTTTTCTAGCTAAGCTGTTGGGGTGTACCGTACTACTTGTTGAACACTGCTTGCACATTTTCAACCCTTTAAAAAAATATACTGTATGTAAATAACCTTACTATTTTTATTGTAACTGCAATTTTCTTCGCTATGTACCCTACGATATGTTACCATGTGCAATATAGCACCATAGAGGCTGCACAAATACTGCCATTAATTTAAACTCACCACACTCAACCATGCTCCGAAACCTCAGGTCACATACGGGACCAATTCCATGAACCATGAAAACAAGATGGTCCACTTTGGGGAGCTCGCCTGGAAAAGGTACAGAGAATGGATATGTTCTTAATCATCAAATTAATCGTCAAAGTTAGTTATGGCTTTTATCTATAGTTTCATAATCATGCATTACAAGGGATCTCTGTAATTGTCTGTTTCTATTACAATGGCTGACACTTTTCCATCATGCTTTATAAATCATAATTTTATATCTTAGTGTTTCTTCTGTGTTTAGATTAATGAGCAACAATTACCTTCCACGGAAAGAGCCCAAGTCTATGCTTAAATTTAGTTTACATTTCATATCCACACACACTGATATTTTCATAATTGCATATTCTTGTGTTTTGCCTTTTCATTTAAGTCCATGCATGACCTTTTAACATAATTAACAATTAACATAACATGCATGTTTCTTGAGAAAAAAAGAAAAAAATACAATGCAAGCATTGAGAGAACATGCGAACGCCTCACAGGAAGGCCTGACCAGAGATTCTAACCCAGAACCTCTCAACTGTGAGCAACATCAGTCTATGTTTAGACACAGTCTAAGTCAGCTGAGTAAAGAGCAACTTGTCTACCATCAGGAACTTGATCATGGTCATCATCAATCCCTCTCTTCACCACTCTGGGCCTGGTTTGTCCATCCTGATTTGTGCCCCACTCATCAGGCATGGAGGAGGGCTGGAACTGCACTATCACCTACAGAAACATTGACAACAAAGTTTTGCCACTCATCAAATCATGGCTACCACTTCAACCTGATCTGAGGGGTTGACAATGTTTCCAAGGTTCAGTGCAAGCATTTTTTCAAGATCTTTCAGTCAATTTTCCAGCTTTTATGTGGTAAATATAAAATTATATACAACAGAAATGTTTAGCATTATAACACAAAGAGATAAAGCTGAGCCATAAGGAAAATATTTTTTGTTAATTTCAAGTACTTTTCCAAGATTGAAGAGCCTTTCAGGCACCCATGGGCCTTGTAATACGTTTACCTTTGGATTGTGCATGACAATGGTTTCTCCAGATGGGAACTCCAGTCTACGGTGCCATTGGTTGGTAGATACAGCTTTCTTGTATTCTGCCTGTAGAGAGAAAGATATGAATGAAAATTACAAGTTTACAACATAGATTGCTCAACATAAATGAGTACACTTAAAAAAAATTGCATTTTAGTGTGTTGCAATCATTCAACCACAGTGAGTATTTTTGAGGGGTTAATTATGACCACGTCAACGCTAACATGAACAGTCATGATTTTTAGGTAGCTCTGCTTCCAGTCAAATAAAGGTGGGTGACGAACCTCTAGTTTGTCGCTGAATTCCTCAGAGTATGGGATGAAGCGACTATCCGTATCCCCTTTGTAAAACCAGGTGCAGCGCCGAACCTCCGAATTCTCCTCCTCCCAGTAAACAGCTGACCGCATGCGGTCGTAGAGGTGCACATCAAAACGACCGCCGTCTGTACGCACGATCACATTTTCTGGGTCTGGTTGAACTAGAGGAACAAAACGTCTCGCATTTTATATCTATATAGTCCATTACATGATTTTCTAGATTACAAGTAGTGAGAATAAGTAACGTTCAAGAAAAGTGTTTATCCTGGTAGTACCAGAGTTATACGTCTCTTCGAGCTGGAGGGAGTCGATGATGCTGAAAGGAAGCCACACGCTTTTGGACTCCACTAGCTTGCAAAAGAACCAGTGTGGCTGAATAGGCTCATATACATTGTAGTTGTACTGCATCATGGGACCAGCGGGCACGACTGTACCAGCAGGGTTGGCCGGAGGAGGTGGTGGTGCCTGCATGTGATTGGGAGGAGGCTGAGTGGAGGAAAAGAGAAAATGACTTTATGTTTTGCTGAATAGTAACCTTCAAGGCATTCAGCATCACAAATACAATCCAGCACAGTTTACCTTTGTAAATGTGGCTCCGGACAGCGGGAATGATTGTGACCCCGAGGTGACAGAGTAGGGATTGCGATGGGATGTGTGGCTTGGCGGCAGGACCTCTGGAGCGGGAATATAAGGACTGGCTTTGCTGCTGGTGACCGTGTGTCTATAAGGATTATGACTCTGTGGTTGCATCTGCGGAGGTGGCGGCGGGGTCATTGTACTAGGGGGAGGAGTGTGGCGTCCCACTGGGCTCTGATATACTGTACTGCCGAAAACAGGAGAAGCGGTGTTCAACTGTGAGCTAGGAGGCAACGCAGAGGCCATATTAACACTGCTAGAAAGAGATGCCGTGACAGCACACATGGCTGCTGCTGATGAGGATGGCGGTGGGCATGGTGGTTGGCCAATAGACGCAAACGGGTCACTGCTGGTTACTGAGTTAGAGAAGTAGCTGAAGGTAGAAGGAGCTTGTACATTTCCAGAAGTCTGACCCAAAAAGCTGTCTTCTTCGCCAACTTCAGTAGAATCCTCTGCTGGGCATCATAGTCCACATTTAAAAGCATGAACTGGTTTAAAAATGTACTGTTATTAATCTATTACACCCCAATTAGATTATGTTAACAAATGTTCAAAGAATCGATCGATTACAAGTTAAAGGCAATAGAGTATATTGAACATCACAACACTCGTCACAGAATCTCATCCAACACAGTAAATACGATAATTTACAGTGAGTAACATTAACAGAACTATAAACTGTATGTAGATGCATGTCAATCAAGTTTAGAATAAAGTCTGACCAAATGACACGGCTGCACATCGGGGCTAAACTCTGACAGAACGACTCAAAACATAAATCATACGTTTCATTCCTGTTTCCCAGATGAGTGCAATGAATAACTGTTGACATTCCAACAGGAAGTCCGCTAACTAGTTAGCTTGTATGCTAACGTTTCGGCTATTGGTATTTCTTCTTACCTCCCGACAGCACCGCCGGACCAGAGGCCTGACTCACTGGCATAAAAGGCAAATTGAAGTTAAACTCCGGAGCCCCACTAAATAACAAATTTGCGCCGTGGTTAGGAACATTATTGTTTTTTCTATCTGCCATTTTCCTCGAAATTACACGTAGCCACTACCGGAGAAGGCAGGCAATGCGTATGATGCGTTCAGGTCTCCTGAGAAAAAAGAGGACTTCTTTAATTGACGGATCGACGTCTTTCAGTATTTCAATTGATATCCCATAGTCCTCTATTTTCAGTAGAATGTAAAAATTAAAAAAGCATTAATCACCTGACTGCTTACGACACATGTAAAAGAATATTGCAGGTTGATGGCGCTGAACTCTCTCAGAAGAACTGGTCGTACGCAACACAGTGAGCTATATGTGAAGAGCGCATACGTGTAATTCATGTTTGTCGTAATATTCGTGTGTTAATTTACTCGGTTAAAACAAATTCGAGAGTTATTTTACGTCATGTCAAAACACGGATATTTCGATAAGTGTTACACTGTAACAGAATGACAGTACTGTACAATTCCACTTTAAGCCAGTAAAATACAATACTTTATTTGCGCCCTGGTGCAGTAATAATAATTATTATTAATAATTAATAATAATTATTATTATTATTATATTATTCTTCCTTTTCATAATGTTTATAAGTTGTTATTATGACAAATACATTCCCGCAACTTTAAACACGAAATGTACGATACCATCGCTTGCAGAATTCCGAAGTAACTATAATGCGGCATGCTCAGACGGATATCACGTGCTGCACGGATGAGACTGATTTCTATAACATTATGTTCGTTCGACGTCCTTACAAAACAGCTCTTGTATAGTATAGAGATCTACTAAAATTGAGCCGTTTGGGGCGGGGGGTTACAGAAAAGCTCACAATCGTTTTCACTGCCACCTGTAGGCGGGAGGTAGTATTTGCAAGGTGATAGTTTTAATTGTCGTTTTCGTAATATGAATTATTTAGCGTGTAATTTTCTCAGTGTGGTATAACTGGCGTTTATACAGCAACAACATAAAACAGACCAAACAAAAACCTGACATAGAGGTGATAGCGTTATCGCTTTAGCGCCGCCAAGTCTACAAGAGTAAAACAAACGCATCCCAGCCTTCGCCAAGTGACGTTTGTTTCCCGCCCTGGCGTCTTTTGGCATCCTGTCAGAAGTGAACTCAAGTAATAATTGTTCGCTTATTTTGCCAATTTATATAGATTTTTTGTTTACATACGTCCAGTGTTCGTCTATGGCAACGATGCCCTCCACGCATGACTGGATTAACAACCCATTGGGTGTTGTCGAGGAAATGTTCGGTAAGACCCTGACGCGAACTTCACCATTCAACATTATAGCTCAGCTCGTGAGTGGAGTTGGCTAGCTTGGGGGCTCGTGGCCATTATGTACCGTGACGTTCAATTTTTCGGAGGCAGTAAACAGCTTGTTTTCCGTCGCCCAATAAGCAACAGTGCGGCGACTCAGTGTCAGCTGCAGCAACGCTCGTTCAACTTTTTGTGGAAGACACGTGAATTGACAAAACGGAACACAATGAGGGTTCATGGAAACTCCGAAACTGTCTTTTTTTAACATTCAGTAGGTAGTGAGAAGACAACTCCACTGAACGCAAGTTGATAATGTCTCTCTCTCTCTCTCTCTCTCGCTCTATATATCTATATCTACATATATATATATATATATATATATATATATATAGCTAGATAGATAGATAGATACATATATATATATATATATATATATATATATATATAGATATAGATCTATATATCTATATAGATATATATATAGCTATATATATAGCTAGATATATCTATATATATATATCTATATAGATCTATATAGATATATATATATATCTATATAGATATATATATATATATATCGATATATAGATCTATATATCTAGTTTATATATATATGAGTTTATATATATATATATATATATATATATGTAGATATAGATATATAGAGCGAGAGAGAGAGAGACATTATCAACTTTATATATATATATATATATAGTTTATATATATATATATATATATATATAGTTTATATATATATCTAGTTATATATATATATATATAGTTATATATATATATATATAGTTTATATCTATATATATATTTATATATATAAATATATATTTATATATATGAGTTTATATATATATATGAGTTTATATATATATATATATATATATATTATACACACGAGTTTATATATATATATATATATATATATACACACACACACACACACACGAGTTTATGTTAAGTAGGGACGGGCGAGTACGGATAGCAAGTGTCGGTCAATACCTATTGGATACTCGTGATATGGCTGCCGATACGTAAGGGAAAAAATAAAAATAATAATCCGACATTCAGTCCTCCTTGCCAGTAGTTGGCGCTACACCGCGGTGGTTTGCCAATTTGCCGCATCAAAACTACTGGTGGGATTAGTACTCGTGCTGGTATCGATCTGAAAAAACGTGGTGTCGAACATCCCAAATTATTCGATATTACACCATACCTAGACACTAAGGGGATTTCTTAGCGTTCACTTCCATGTGGATGCTTTCTGGTAATTATAAATTATTTGATATGCACTGGTATTCCAGAGGTGTCTTTCCTGGTAGATTATTACATTGTGTCCACTGATGTGCCAGAATGTTTTAATCAAAACTATTATATTAATAATATGATCTTGTTGATATTTCAGCTGCATCTCAGAACAACCCAAATCCTGGTTGGGAAGCAAAAGTGGTTGAATTTTTCAAAGAACATTTAACAGAGAAGGATGCTCACACTTGGGTAACACTGAGATCCTTTTTTAAAAATATTTGTTTGTTTATAATGTTCCCAATCTTGTACGTGTCAGAGCATACTTTCTCTTTAAAATATTTTTCATATTGTTTCAGGTTCCATCTATGAATGACACACCACTGCATTACCTAAAGCCTGACAGCCTGGTCAAGTTCCGTTGTTTAATTCAAGACATGTTTGATCCAGAGTTTTACATGGGAGTGTATGAAACCGTTGAACCCTCATCACAAGCTAAAGTGAGCACTCCCATCCCTTTCCGAGTCAGCCTTTTTCACATATTCACTGTATATTTGACAGCACTCCCAATATATGACTGTCTTTATTTTGTCTAACCAACACCAGGTGTTAAGGTGTGGAAAGTACAGAGACGTGACAGAATGTGGGGTAAGTCCACCACAGTGACATCATTCCAGATTCATAAGTGTCCCAATAAATGACTCTTCTGTTCCTCTTCAGGTGGATTTTAACTCCAAAAACATTGTCACTTCGGAAAGACAAACTTTCTACTGTGTACCTGTTCCTGGTGAAAACTCATGGGTGAAAGATATATCCTCATCGTGTCTGAATTATGTACCAAGATGCAAAGGCTTATCAAACAACTTGTATCTCTAATTACAGTCCTGCCTAGTTTCCCCTTAACTCTGCTACACGGTTATGTTGACTTGAGTCAAGCAAGAGTGTTTCCATCCACCTCATACGTGCCAAACAGACAAAAGCGCAGCTATGAAGACGACGACATGGACGGCATGGACGCTCAGCCACAGAAACAGAGGGAACCTCATGCAGGTAGTAGAGCACCGTTACAGACTGCATTTGTTATTTTAACAGTGATGAAATAAACAATGTCACTCTGTAGAGCACAGATCGCCTGAACCTTTAACAATTTGTGAGGGGAAATTGTGTTTCTAAACGAGGCTCGTTCACAGAGGATGACAAATAAGCAGTGTCATTATGTTTCTGGGAAGAATGGCTGTTCCATTAATGCCAGAGTGACTCAAATGGTGAAAACATTTTCCTGAATGTTGCATTTGTCCATATTCTCACCAAAATTGAATGGGCTATTCCTTTGCCAGTGCGCTAACTCTCTCCAAAGCTTTGTGGAATTATTGTTTTTTGCGTAATTCTAATAGTATGTTCCTACTATTTACTAGCATATGTCAAAATGATTGCTGCAATTATAGTGGTGGCCTCCACAGCAGTGTATATATTTTAGTCATACAGGTGTCATCGGTTATGATGGCGTTCTATGCCTACGGAGGCGACATAATCTGCATTTGAAGTCGGAAAGCGCTGTAGTCTCTAGCAAATTTACGCTAATGCAGTAGTAAATTCAAAATGGCTAAAAAAAACTGTATGAAAAACGCTTGTAGATAAATAAATATATAAAATAATCAAATGCCCCACTAGCCGGTCCTCTGCGGGCCCCCACCACCGCTCCCCCTTGAAGAGATGATCCGCCAAATTATTTAAGCATAATGTAACAGCAGCACGCTTTAGTGGTATACTCGTGAGTGTTTATCTCAAGTCAAAAGTCGTGGGGGAAAGAACATCACACGGAGAGAGTAACGATTCCGACTTCCCGTTAATGACGTCACTTGAATTTTTGGACTCAAGCAAAGGCAGTATCCGATTTCTAATGTTATAAATAAAATAAACAAAATATGACAACACAGTAACTACTGTTAAATTAGTGAACAGACAATTTCTCAATGGACAGTTTTGTTATTGTGAGCATATATTATTGCTGCAACAATAATACTGTTTTGGAGGTATCGAGTATTTGAATGTAAACATTGGAAGGACGGGGATAGAAGTGCACGGTAATATATGATTTGAAGCTTTGTTTTTCACAAAAACCTGTGGGAAAACGGACAGAAACTACTAAACCTATTGAGAAAGACTTGGCAAGAGTCAAGAAGAGCAATAAAAAGAGAGGTTTTTCGGTTTTCCTGCTTTTGCCTCTTTGCCCCACCTGTACCGTGAACCGTGAGCTTTCCAACGATATCGCAGTAATTATCGTACCGTGAGATTAAAACCGAACCGGGAGCTATAGATATTGTTACATCCCTATTATCTCTACTCAGGACTAATATTTTAGCAATTACATAGTGGTGGGCAAGTGAAGCCTCATGAAGCACTGAGTGTTTCCTAACAATTGTGCCAAAAAAGATTCAACGCTTCAAGTCTTCAGTGACGGTGACATCTGGTGGACAACTGAAGCCATAGCAACCTCTAAAGCGCATTACTGAAGCGCTGGCAGGGTTTCCCATGACAGCAATAAAAGTTCAGAAAAGTCTGTATGGTCCTTAAAGTGTTTTGTTCATTCATACCAAATAATGATTATATCGACATTACAATAAAATATGCAGATGCTCTCCCCCATACTCTAAAACACATTCCAGATTAACCCAAAGAATAAATGAAACGCCATGAGTCAATGACACACACTGAAAGACTACAAGCCAATAAAAAGCTTTGAAACATTTTGAAGGAATGACACGCGAAGCGAAACGGCGATAACATTCGACGCATTGGTCACGTGACACTGGTGTTTTGATACAAGCTCCGACACATCATTTCGAATCACTCACTTGTGTCACTCACAGGTAGAGTGACACACGCTCTAAAGCCTCAGTATCATTTGCCCATCACTAGATTTACACTAACTCCAAAGGTAGATATTTTAGATCAGAGGACCGGACAGAAGAAACCTTATGATGATAGAACAACAGCTTTTTGACTGCAAGTCACCCCTTAAATTCTGCCTATCTTTATAAATGTTTTTTCTCTTCCTTCTCATTGTTGCATCCCAAAGCACCACCGCTTACAAATAAATTCGGAATTAAACCACGTTGCCTTACATGAGATTACCCCTGTCGCTAATCTGCAGGTCTTCAGATTCCCCTAGATCAACACGGCAAGGGTGACGCTCAGCGGCAGGAGACAGAAGCTGCTCCCAGCCACATGGCCTCTGCCTCACATCTCGACCTCAACTTCCCGCTACCAAACGAGAAAGGCCCGTCTTGCTTAATGAAGGTACATTATCCATCTCTGAATCTTGGCTCGAGCCTTGTTATTATCGACTGTTAGGCCGTAAACCAAGGTGTGTTTGTGCCAGGTCTACGAGGACTGGGAGCGCTTCAAACTGAATGACACATTAGAAGTCTATGGGATCCTCTCTGTGAGCCCTGCTCTTACTGCTCTGGCAGAAGACAAGTAAGAGACTATTCAGAGTAGTTTGACATTCCTCATATGGGGATGTGGATGTGTGTCATTAATGCTTTGTACATCCACACAGGGACACAACCTCGTCCCTCATCGACGCTTCGGAGTCAATGGAGACAGCAGAGGAGCAGAGAGTGCACAGCCCACCTGCCTCGCTGGTTCCTCGCCTCCACATGCTCTATGCCAAACCACTGGCGCAAAACAACCCTCTGCTGCCCTGTACCATTCTGCAAGACAACCACGCCTGTGAGTAAAGTCCTTGTCCTTGGCCCGTCATTGTATATGAGACGTGGTGTGCAATTTTTTTTTTTTGTCAAATTGAATCTCTATTGAACATGCCCGTATATAAACAAAACCACAATTTACTGTATTTCACACGTAAGCTCCACATATCACACGCATAAATAAAAGGGATAATAAAAACTTTATGGTTGTGTAAGTTCACACTTAATATGTGGACAAGCTCTCCACAGACCCAACTACCGTAATTTCTTGTGTATAATGTGTGCCCATGTATAATACGCACCCCCAAAGTTGACCTCAAAATTTTGGAAGACGCTTCTTTCTACCTATGTATAATGCATTTTTACAATGCATGATTTTGCTTCTACCCATGTGATCAAAACATAAAGTATTAACTGTATTTTGTAAGCTTTTTTCAAATTATTATTTTGAAGTTAAGCACTTTATTTAAACACTTAATCCATTTTTTTATTTTCTTGCTCTTATTTTGAAATTCACAGCCCTACTTTTATTTAGTAAATGAGAAAGCACACAGTTGTGCTCATATGTTTGATTACCCAGGCAGAATTTGTAAGATGGGTACAATTCTTTAAAGAAAACATGAAGGGCCAGGTGAAACACATTTTTATTTTAATGAGATTCAAATTAAACCGTCAACGATTTCAGAAAAGCATTATCATTAAACAAAACATAACCATAAAGAAATTAATGATTGTTGTTGTTCAGTCATCAGTCATATTAAAAACAAAACAAAAATATTTCACATTCTGCCAAGGCATGTAAATTTTTGAGCACAACTGTACATATATGCAGTCATACGTATATCTGTCATATTGGAATGAAAGTGTAGGCTACACTTTTTTTATTAACCACTAGGTGGGGGCATACATTTATAAAATGTGAAAGTTTTTTTCCATTTGGCCCTATACCTATGTATAATGCGCACTATTAACTTTTGACAAATGTTTTTTGGGGGGGGGGATGCGCATTACACACGAGAAATTACGGTATTTATATTAGGGATTATCCGATCATGTGATAAGCAATCTGAGTCAATCACATGATTTTCAGATGATCAAGATTGGTTTTATCAGTTTGCTGTCATTTTAAAGCTTACAAAGGGACAAAATACTCCAAAGGTACGAAGATCTTGCCAAATTGAAAAGTAATAGGTTTACTTTAATGCTGGTAGAGTTTTTAACAGAGAACCACATGCAGTGTGTGTGTGTGTGTGTGTGTGTGTGTGCGCGCGCGTGCGTGCGCGCGCGCGCGTGTGATACACACGCACATTGCTCTCTGCAACACAGTGCGTTGTAGGCGGTGTTTTTGTCACCAAAACTATGTTGGTTTAAGAAAGAAAGATGCTTTCATGCTGGTTAATACAAGGATATGTGATATTACATTCAGATGACAAAACTCAACTTTAAATTTAACTTATAATAGCAACCAGAAATAAATTTGTAACAAGTAAAATAATAATCCATCCATTTCCTTTACCGCTTATCCTCCCTCACTAGGGTCGCGGGCGTGCTGGAGCCTATCCCAGCTATCTTCAGGCGGAAGGCAGGGTACAGCCTGAACCGGTCACCAGCCAATCGCAGGGCACACGAAACACACAACCATTCGCACTCACAATCACACCTACGGGCAAGTTAGAGTCTCCAATTCATGCATGTTTTTGGAATGTGGGAGGAAACCGGAGTGCCCGGAGAAAACCCACGTAGGCACGGGGAGAACATGCAAACTCCACACAGGCGGGGCCGGGATCTGAACCCCAGAACTGTGAGGCGGATGTGCAAACCAGTCGTCCACCGTGCCGGTAAAATAATAATATATAAAACAATTTAAATAAAAAAAAACAATAAATAAAAATAAATACAGCCATGGCTAAAAACATGCAGGCCTGGGGTGACTGTATTGTCCATGTATATTTGTCTAAAAAATATATACTTTTCTCAATATTCTGGCATTTAGCAAATACAAATAATTTTGGTAATCCTAAATGACTTAAAACAGGAAATTTTAAGTCTGATTTCATGTCAGACAGTCAGGCGTGGAAAAAGCATTAGTCTTTTTAAACAAAGCCATGACTGTCTGCTGTTCCTGCTGTGTGCGCCTTGGCTTCTTAGCGGCAGTGTGGTGCGATTCATGCATGGAGCTACATTTTTACAGTAAGCTAAAAAATGAGTCGAAGAAAGTCGCAATAAAACTTACTCTTTTTTTCCACACATTCTGAAGAATACTGTATATGCCAGTGAAAATTTTACATTGTCTGAAGGCAGAAGAACATGCATCGCACGCTTACTACAAGGAACACACTGTGCGTTCAGAGTGAATTTACAACGCAGGAACTTCCATTCACGCCGCAGAAAATTTATCGTTTTTCTTCGATTATAATTCTTCGAAAATCCTGAATACATTTCGTTTAATCGCCCATTTTTCTTATACATTTGTGTATGTATTATGTATGTACAATTATACACGTCGGCACGGTTGGAGACTGGTTAGCACCTCTGTCTCACAGTTCTGAGGACCCGGGTTCAAATCCGGCCTTACCTGTGTGGAGTTTGCATGTTCTCCCCATGCCTGCGTGGGTTTTCTCCGGGGTTTCCTCCCACATCCCACATCCCCAAAACATGCATGGTAGGTTAATTGAAGACTCTAAATTGCCCGTAGGTGTGAACGTGAGTGCGAATGGTTGTTTGTTTATATGTGCCCTGTGATTGGCTGGCGACCAGTTCAGGGTATACTCCGCCTCTCACCCGAAGATAGCTGGGACACGCTCCAGCACGCCCGCGACCCAAGTGAGGATAAGCGGTGGGGAAAATTAATGAATGAACTATACCCATACACATATGTACGTATATTAATTTGAGAAAATTTGGATGTGCACTTTTTTTAATGCAAGCTATCGGATCGGGACTCTGTATAGGAAGATCCTTAAAATCAAAGACTCAGACTCTGGTGCAAAAACAAATGTGATCGGGACATCCCTAATTTTCAGTTTTCAATAATAATGTATGTCTCCTTTTGACCCTTAAACCTCATTAGTAATTCTTGTCCCTCCTCTTCTAGTTCTATCTTCAACCCTGAGTGACATGGCGTCAGTCAGACGAGACTTCCACACGTATCTCACTCACGTCCTACTGGGGGATTCCCTGGTTGCTGAGTATCTCATTCTGCATCTCGTTTCCAGCGTGTATGTGTCACATGTAAGCGTTGCTCCCTGGCTGATAGTCAGATGCAGATTTCATTCAGGCCTTGGTGTTTTTGTAGGTATGCCAGGCGAGATGTGCTACCACTGGGCAAGTTCACACTGAACCTGAGTGGATGTCCCACCATTTCCTCATATACTGAACGCCTCTACCACGTCATCCAACAACTCGTTCCTTCTGTGAGTAGAAGCCAAGATTCATTTCATTGTGGTATCTTACCTCCATGCTATATACATTTATCCATCCACTCACCCATCCATTTTCTATAGCGTTTGTCACCTTCCCGTCATGGGTGAGCTGGAGCCTATCCTAGCTGACCTGGCAAGAGGCGGGTTACAACTTGGACTTGTTGCCTGTTAATTGCAACGCACATATTGGCAAACAGCCATTCGTGTTCATACCTATGGTGAATTTAGAGGGTGAGGGAGCCAGAGTCATGGGAGAAACCCCACCTTAGCAGTGGGCGAGAACATGCAATCATCACACAGAAAGGCCAGAGCTAAAATTAGAACCCCGAACCTGCCACATTTATTAATTTCAAAAATATATGGTCCCTTTAAAAAAATCCATTTAGCTCATCCACATCCCAATCTTGAGTTAGATATTCTTTGGTGTCTAAGTATTTCTTACTATGACATTAAAGTTTGGTTCAATTTCAAAAGAGAAACACATTGTATTTGACATTTGACATAATAGTTAACAGATCAGTTGGCAGGCATGCTGACTAGCAAACAGTTGTTGGAAGTCTTTGTAATTCTGTTCCCCATAAAGACAAAATCATTTCTGTAAATGTGAGGTAGATTTCTTAAAAATGACTTATTTCATCTCAACTAGGCTTTAAACGATCAGGATTTTTGGGGCCTATCACTGATCATAGAGTTTAAAAAAACAATAACCGATCACTGATCCAGCACAAGATGGAGCAATGTGTCTTTAAATGACTTGTTCATTTACTGTATATACATACTTGTGTACTGTATACTGAATATCTTCAAAAGTATTCTCTATTCAGGTCATGTATTCTAATCAGTCAGGTCAAACCAACATTACAACATGACAGAAATAATGGGTGCAAAGTTACTTGTAATTAAATTACTTAACACACAACCAAAACTTAAGAGCATGATTTGACAGAACATTGGCATGTTTGCTAGGCTACAGAACGTTTTGTTGCCTGCTTGCGAGCCGTATCGTATTCAAAGTACGTGAACATACCTCAAGCAATGCTTGAATTGAAATCCTCTTCCGAGCACCGGTGAACACCAGCACACGTTTTTCCCCATTTTGTTCTTATAATACACACGGTGCGATCCATTGTTGGTGTCGTCTCCATGGTAACAAGTATCCAGTCGCGTTTGAGTTGACAAAGCCCAGTGTTGGTAAAAGACGGGATGCGGTGGTATCGGAATACAAGATTTTATTACGATAGTCTGACATAGTGCAATTGTGCAAGACCAAATTTGTCTTTTTTTTTTTTTAAATAACTTTATTGGTTGTCAGATATTTACAGTACTACGTCAAAAGCCACGCAACAAGGCTAAAAATAAACTAGCTTTTGGATTCAATTATACTGTACACGATGGCGACACAAAGTAAATGTCTTTTGCAGAGATCCGCGAATTATGACATTAAAGCCGATCAGATCAGTGTAAAGTCTAATCTCAACCCCACTTCTATCCCAACACTCTAGTCATTCTATCTGGGCATGAGCCTTCAAAACATGAATCAGATGTGTATGGTGCCAAAGAAGGACTATGTGGCCAACCGGCTGGTGAGTGGAGTCTTGCAGCTGGCCAAAAACACTTCCCTCTTCCTTGATGAAACCCAACTGGAGCAAGGACAGCTGGACACGACAGGTGAAACTTGCACATGCCATGAGGGGTCGACCCAAGCTGGCGAGCTCAGAAAGCATGATTTGACACTAACAAGGCTGCCTATTTGTTTATTTGTGTGTTTGCTTGCATCTGTGTGTGTGTGTGATGCTGTAGGTGTGCGCAATGTTACAGCTTTGGGGAATGTGATCTCATGGCAGAAGGTTGATTATGACTTTAACTACCACCAGATGGAATTCCCCTGCAATATTAACGTGCTCGTCACATCAGAGGGCCGCTCACTGCTGCCGGTGAGGACTCGCAGCCACACTGATCTCACTTACGCCCACGCCACAAGAAAGTCTCTCCCCGACCAGCCCTGGGAGGTGTTAAGTTTCTGTCAGCCTCTCCTGAGACTGGATCGTGTCCGACGCTGGTGGTTGTTTCCAGCCAGCATCACACTTCTGTCTCGGCTGCCATTGGCTGGACACAGAAACCCCTTCCAGCTGGGGGCTTTAGCCTGGGTCTCACTCTGTTGTGAACAGTGCAAGGAATGTGCTGTGTGCTATTCTTGTGTGCTGGGCTGATATGTTGCCATGGTGGCTGCTATGTGCCACAGGAACAATCCAGGGAGAGGCGTCAGTCTGCAGAGAAGGGCAGCACACTGTAAACAACCTCCAGCGTTGGTCAGAGGTCTAGTTGTGTTTGTATTGGACTGACGGCTGGTCAAGCTTTGCTTGTGCAGTGATACGATGACAGACAGACACTTATGCATTCCAACACCTGTAATCGAAAGTGTCAAACATTTACCACATTTCTATCTTTCACCCCACAGTCAGACTGTCAGTTACACCTGCAGCCTCAAGTGGCTCCAGACCACATGGATGAATATCTCACTAGCATCCCCATGCATGTGCAGACCTCCTCACAGTTCAACAAGTTCCGACTCTACCTTGGTGTAGCCCGGCAGCTGGACTACAGTATCTCAGACGAAGTGACCAAGGTGAGACCTTTTTCCACCTCCCTTCCTACTTGCGAGAAAACTTGGCAGGAACCCTGCAACTACAAGCCCGACGGGCAAAACATTTTACATAGGCTGCTGTTTATATTAATATATTGAACAGTCCATTAAGATGATTCAATTTGTTTGAATTGCTTTTTTCCCTACTGTCCTCAGTCCGTCGAGGATGATTTTGTAGATATGAGGAAGGACAATCCCCAGAGCATTAGTGCTGAGGACCTCCACCGAATGCTTGTTGTGGCAAGGTGGGTTCTAATTGTTTTTGTTTAGATTATATGGGGATCGATTTTAAAGGTCACCTGCAGAAATTGAAGATCTGAAATTTTAAACAAACAGTACTAGCTTTGACGGCATTATGATTCCCAACCATTGTGCCACGAATAATCGTGTTGGAATTTACCATATCTGTACCAGTAATGCATAGACAGCCAGAACAATTAAATGCTCTTTCACTAGATGGCAGAAAGTACATGATTGACCACTTTTTGTTAAACTTTTGTGTGGTGTTCCTTGAGATTTTTTCGAATGTAAAATATCTGCCTTGGGGGACACTGTAATGTATTCAAATGGTGCGGTAGGATGTGATTGACTTGGTCTCTTTTGTCAGGTTGCTGTCTCTGAGCCTGGGACAGACCTCTCTGTCCAGAGACATCTGGGTGAAGGCCAAACACTTGGAGATTCAGCGTAGTTACAGGATGGAACAGCACAAGAACATCAACGGAAATGAGCCATAATTTTGGGCTAGCGTTATCCTTTTGATGGGGAAAAAAAAATTGCTTCTCATTTCATCTTTGTTCATTGTGTAATTGTGGCTACATGCCAGGAGTTTACACCGGTACACAGTTTAGTGTTTAGAATTCTTTCCAAATGTAAATAAAGTTGTAGAAAAATAGTCCCATGGGTATCCTGGCATTCCCATGCGCTGAGTTTATTTAACAACAAACCTCAGGAAACACGTTCACTCATACTTTTTATTCCAGTGGAATAGTGGACATGAAGTGTACAATGCACTTTGCCATTAAATAACCCAAAGAGGATGAGAATAAATAGGAGACTAATATATAACACAATGTCAACACCGGATGAGGGTTGATAAAGAGGTGTGCCCACAAGCAGATGACTTGGTGAAACAGTGCTAAACAAATGCTTTAAGACCTCTATTCGGATGATGTCGTGTTGTGGGGTCATTTTGGGAGGGCAGGACAGGCACAACAAACAGAAAATAGATTGCTAAAGCACTTGTCAACACCAAAGGAGAAAAATATCACCCAGCATAACAGGATTACATTACCAACTCTTACGTAAAACAAACATTGTAGCATTGGGGTTTCTATTAGGAATGTTGAGGATTTCAATTCTTTTTACACTTATCCCAATGCATCATTTAAATACAACTGCATTAAAACTGTATTCCAACAATATATTAAAGCTTTTGGCATCTCCACTCCACTAAATAATAATGTAGTAACCACAAAGCAAAATATCACACCTTGTCTGCTGATTGCAGGAAACAGGCAAATTTAACTATGAAATGTATGAGCAATTTTCTTGGGATATTCTATCTCTAAGCAGACCACATTACAGCATGGTTCAGTATAGAAATCAATACATGACTTTGATAGTGACCCATATTCTTTATCTAGTGTGGCTTATTCTCAAATGTAACATTTTCAGAAAGCAACGAAGCAAAACTTAGCTCATGAGGTCAACATGAAAAACTTGGATGTGTTTACACAAGTGTTCTGAATTCTGCATCAAGTATACTTTTAGCTTAAAAATGAGACATGAAATAGCTTTTAAATTCAGCACACCTACAAACCTGGCGTGTGCCTCAAAATAAGGAATGAAAGTGTCAGCTGATCAAATATCCAAGATGAAACCCTGAACATTTTCTTTTACACAGTACAGTACACACATGTAACATGAAAGGACAGATTGAAATGTAGATCTTACCATAAATACCTGATATACATATACACTCCTACTTTAATTCCCCATTAAGGCAATTAAGCGTTCCATTTTAGGAGTGTGACTTTATAATTGGTGACTTTGCATATATACCTACAATGTGCTACTCAGCTGTCTTGGTCAACTACAACAACAATCTACAATGCTAGTTCAAATTACAGTGAATTTGTCAAACCATTCGAAGACACCCTTCTTATTCATGATACAACTTTTCAAAATATATTTATATTTACACACACATATATATATATACACACGCGTGTGTGTATATATATATATATATATATATATATATATATATACACACACACACACGTATCTCCATTTAGCTGCCACCCTACCATCCATTTTCATACAAAAAATCAAAAGGGAAGGAGTTAAACGAAACAGATCCAACACTCTGGACACACTGACAATCATGATAGTCTTACGAAGGTATTGTGTAGTTAAAGTTTGTGCCACATTATAGCAACACTTGACAACATTGATATTACGATGGCTAACTACGTACGGTTTGTTGTCTTGTTAGTTTCTGAATTCTCTACAAAGTCTAATAACACCAGGACATCATTTTGGATCCACACGTTATTTGATAAGACACTAAGACAGCTGTTACAAAAAGGTATTAATATCTACCACAAATACCAATAGATGGCCTGCACATACTGTGTAGTACATTATTTAACCCAGAGTTGGTCTGTCATCATGCAGCAAATAATTATCTGCCCTGTCAAAGTTGGCCATTAGCACCAACCTGTCATTCAAGCATTGCAGACAATTAAAATCAAATCGAGGACAGTCATGTTTACATGAACGACAAACTGCACATCATTCAAATTACATAAGTTCTGACAATTAAAATCTGCCTACTTATACTGTAGCTTTTCTCCTGGAATAGCCACTCAAATGTCAATTAAGTGGAATTACACTATGTAATCTCATGCAGATTTAAAAAAAAAAAAAAAAGTCTTCATCGACAGATACAGCAGAAGTGCTAAATTCTTCGGTAGAAGGATCTGTTTGGATTTCTGATGCACATAAAGCTTTTTACAGAAATGTGCATCTGTTGTGGGAAGTGAGTGGTGGAAGTGAATTTCTTGATCTAATGATTTAAACTTGTTGAATAGAATAAATTGCACATTGGAGTGGCTTTAAAAGTGGAGCTATCCCATGACAATATACTGATGGCAACTGACAACCAATAAAATTGACGTAACACCTGCATTTGTAGACTATCATAATGTGCAAAACGTTCCTTTTAAAAAGGAAAACCGCATGTTCTTGTGTGCATGTAAACATTCACTGCCACGTTAGAACTGGCTATAGGTCTAGGTCTCTGTACAACACTGGGGACTTAGACTAAAGGGCATAACTGAGGGCACATATGTTGGCCAAGATGTGAGGCTAAGGACAAGCCGTTGCTACTGCTAGTTCATAACACGTTTCTACATGACGTCCTCCAAAAATGCCGCAACAAGCAAAGCATTAGATCTGAATGATCCTGGTCTGGCACTGCGTAAACATTGCCTTTAACTCATTCTCCTGGGCCTCATTGACTGTATCTGGCTCTGGGCTTTTATGCACCTTCGCCACAGCAAAGTTGATGCCCTGAGTGAGCCCCGCCTGGGTGAGGCTGGCCACCTGGACCATTGAGCTCCTGATCTTGGCAAAGGGGGACACGACCCGGCTGCCGTTACTGTCAGCAGGCGAAGGGCCGAGGCTGCCCTCCAGTTGTGAGCCCAGACTCCTCTGCGAACCGCCTGAGACGGCAGAGCTGGGCCTCTGGATGCTGAGGTTGGAAGCGGAGGTAGTAGTCTGGACGTCAAGCTGGGATGGCCTGGGGAGGTTCGACTCCTCTTGCTGATCCTGTGGCTTTGTGCTTGGCTGCTTGGGGTCTGCGGGGCTTTTATTCAGCACAGGCACTGTGGGCTTGAGTGGATGGGCAGACGCGGGCGGTCGCTCTCCAAACACCTCGACGGGTTTGGTCTGTGCGTCCTGGACAAACTGGTGGCAGTAGGCATCGAAGGGAGTGCCGAAGTCAATCAGAATGGCTTCTTCAGCCAGTGAGGCGGCCCCTGGGGACTTGTCTTCACAGACCTGAGAAGAGCTCTCCTGCGGTCCTTCAACGCCACTGACCTGGATAACAGAGGGAATGTTTAGCTCCACGCTACCAATGGACTGGGAGCGATTGCCCAGTATTGTGTTAGATGCTACGATACCACAGCTGGGTAGCACATAGTCCACATTGTCAAAGGAGCCCGAGCACGGGTGCTCTGGATCAGAATTATAACAGTCGGAGTCATCAGAGATATCAAAATTCACGTCACTGATATCGTTTAAGGCTCCTGTGCCGGGATTGCCATCTGATGTGTCCAAGCTGCTGTCTGACTTCCACAGATTAACGTGCATAGTTGGCTTCAGGAAATTAACTTTGACTTCAGGCTTAGAGAAATTTCCCAGCTTCCCGAGGGGCTTGAAGGTGCTGATGTTCACGCTCGTTTTGGTCTGTTTAACTTTCTGATTTAGAGAGGAGAACTTATTGAGGAGGAAACTTTTGCCTTGCGCCAGACCAGAACTTCCCTGCGCCTGCTCACATGTTTTGTTCTGAATCCCCATTATATCTTCATGAGGTCTGCTTTGACGCCTGGAACATACACACACAGACAGAACTTTAGCAACAGAGATAATGAACATTGTTTTTAGACAGTATTATGAATATATATCCTAATGACCTCTCAAGCTTCTTTTCAACCACCAGTAGGTCCAGCCCCCTGGCCTGTTTTGTAATGCGAAGCATCTCAGCAATGCATTGTAGTGTATCTGAAACATAAGATAAGAAAATCCTTTAATTATCCCCACAGGGGAAATTAGTGGTACAGCAGTAGAATGTAAAGGAGCCCACAGCAGATTGTTCAACAATAAACAAATAACAACAAATAAAATTATGTGGTAAGAAATTGCTGTATGAACAACTTTGAGCGCTAAAAGCGGCATGGGATTTTTCTTTAAGTAGAAGAGAAAATATGATAAAGATAAAAATAACATATGAGGTTATGTTTTTTAAATGATTCACTTAAAGTCCCTCTAATTATTCAAAGGTATATATGCAACCTTTTCCATCATCCTCAGGATTTCGGCTGGCTGCTCGCAGTGTGTGAAAGTATCCACTTGTTTCTTCACTTCTGTAATGCAGGCGCATACAACAGAACTTTGGCTTGCCAAACAGAGTCGGTTCTGGACCTGAAAAAAAAAAATACACTTACAACTTCCATTTTTGGGTGTTTTTAGTTTTCATTTCCTTGAATGAATCATTCTGCTACAATATTACTACAAGAGTCCTGAGAAACTGTTAAACACACTTTTAGGAAGTGTTGGGTGACTCATTCCATGCACAAAAACCCAGTCACTTCTGCTATGAGCGAAACTGAATACTTACCAATTTCAATCTTTTCCAAACCCTCTAAATTGAGGCGCTGGTACTGGTTGACTTTATCCGCCTCTTCGTCATAGCTATGGATAAACACAAGCAGAGGATGATTCATCGGAACAGATTTCACTTAATAGATTGGAATATGTAGTTAGACTTACTAAGCAATGTAGTAGGCTTTGTCAGACAAAAGCAGAAGCACATCCACATCTTTATTAGTGGCATCAATAAGGCTGAAAATTAGAAGACGCATTGTGCTCAAAACACTTAAATCATTTCTGGCCACAGTGTCAATGTGGCCACAATAGTGATTCATTTGTATTTTAAAATGGCCATAAATTAATTGAAAATAAAATGAGCCACAAACCTCATGTCACAGTTGATGAGAGCCCAACCACCATGAAACCTCTCATCATCAGGCAGGAGAAGCTGCATATATGTCTGCAATAGGAGGCTGACTTGCTCCTGAGCTCCTCTTTGGCTTTCCTGCTCTTTTGCTTCATGCTCCTTCTCCTTACTGAAAATTGAGTAGAGGTCCTCAGTCACTGGAAGACCCATCATGAGGTCTGCAAGGAAATTGAGAGGACACGGTGAAGAGTATTTTTAAGTGCAAGACATATTGTCAGCAGATGTTTTTGTTTCTGTTTTTATACCAATTACGGCTTGTCTATAAGCATCTCTGAAGCGGTTCAGATAGTAGCGGTTGGCCGAGTTCACGCCGTCCTTCATCACGCCAGCCAGTTTCCTCTCACCCGTCCTAGTAAAATCTCCCTAAAAACAAAATGTCTTCACTGATGCATTTAGAAGCAAACACTTTTGTAGATACAGTGGGGGCTTTAGATAAGAGGTTAATTCATTCCATGACCACGTTTGTAACTCAAGACTTATCTCAAATCATCTTTCCCCATTGAAATGAATGAAAATGCTATGAATCCGTTCCAGTCCCCGCACAAAAAAAACAACTGTCTTTTAAATAAGAAAAATAGCAATTTATAATATTGTACTTTATAAAAACACAGAGTAGTAACATAATTAAATATAATGTAAAGTATTAAACAGTTAGTCCATTATGATTTAATACTGCATCCAATTAAGTGTACCCACCTTGGCCACTAGGAGGCAGTCTTATATGATACAGTCATGCAATTGAACAATGAAGAATACACTTCTACTGTACATCTACTCAGTAAGTTGTGTAATATTGATAATTTTTCATTGAGGATGATGAAGATATGCCTGTGAGTATTGTTATATTATCTCTCTACATGTTCCACTATGTGCATTCAAATATCAGTTGCTTACAGTGTTAGAAAATTGTGACTATTGATGCTAATGTTAGCATATCAATAGCATTTGCAATTCATTTTAGCATTATGCTAAACAGACTTGGAACATAAAAACTTAGCAAAGCTCTTATGTGGTTGTTTTACATACACAAGGTGTAATTGTCTGTTTTTGGGTTAGTTTGACAGTAAATCTCAACTGGGAGTGGCAATAAACAGCTCAAAACCTCTTTTTTAATCAAATGTTCACTATTTATCAAGCTGCTGCTTACTGTGAAGTGAGTTGAATTAAGTTTACTGCCAGCATACAGCTCTCGTATCACAAATATGCACTCAGAAGTCAAAACATAAATTTGGCCGAATGACAGCTCCTACAGTATCTCAAAAAAGTCGAGTCACTCGTATCTCAAGGCGCCACTGTATTGAGTGGATTCCAGAAAAGTAATTTCGCATCAATGTACTGTATCCCAGGCTCTATCGGATGTGCGTAAAGGCAGTAATAGTAATACCTTAAGTGCTGCTGTGCCAGCGTACTGTCTACTGATGGTGTCACCATTGTTGGCCCACATAATTTGATAGATCCTGTAACATTTGAGAGGCAGGGGCTGCTCTGGAGGCATCACACCCAACTTCTTTAGCTGAAACAAATGAATATTAGATTTTCAGGATGCTGTTTGCTAGATTCTCTAGTAACTCGGGAGTTGATTAGAGGCCAGGTAAGCTCCCGTTTAAGTGATACAGGAAATACTACCTTCAAATCTACATCATAAAAGGTGCTGAAATAGATTTACAGAAAATAAATGGTCGTTCTTTCAACTGATGATTAAAAGACTCTACCTGCTGTTCCATAACCACCCTAGCAATAGCAGCCTGGACTACATTGGTCCTGTCCAGACAATCCATGCAATTGACTCGGAAGATTCCCTCTTGCTTGCAGATGACTCCAGCTTGGTCCACCCTTGCAGAAAAACCCAGTTGCGACAGGATGCATTTTTGGGATAAATGACAAACTAACCTGATGAGAGTAACTCTATGATATTGCTATATGTTTTCTGTAATTTCAAAAATACCAAATAATTATCTTAATAGTAGTTTTCTGTTAATTACAAAATACTGAGTGACACTTACCAGGCCCATTTCATGTCAGTGATGATGTCAAAGATGGCATCCGTTAGTATTTGCACATTTTCAAATTTCATCCCTCGACTAAGATACAGCACATAAGGCAGATAAAAGGGAAGGAAATACATCGTGTAGAATTGCAAACACATCACACCAAAAGTGTTTCTCTCACCAGTGCTCATGGAAGTCAAATGACACGTAGGTGAGGTTTGGGTTGTTGTAAAGAAGCACTTGCTTTAGATAGGCATCCCCTATCAACTTTTCTCGTCCACTTTGGTCAACTAAGTTAATGATGACCTAAAGTTTAGAAAAAAAGAGTGATATAAATTAGCACAGCATATAGCATTTAGAACTTTCTAGGCCAGTCCCATGTGTACAAAATTAGGTATTAAATGGGACATATTTGCTAAAGTTTTACCGAAAATATTTGCCCCAGAGTGGTACCATTTTTTTCTATGCATCTAACCGTAGAGCCTGCAGTTCACAGCCGACCTTATCCAGTCTCTAACACGCCCTCAAGATGTCATTGTAAAGTCGAAATACAATGTAAAATAAGGGCATTCTTTTTATCTCAAAGAGTCTCCTAATGCGTCACCATAGGGAGTAATGCGAGGGTTGTTTTGAGTGTTTGTGCATGTCTGTGGGCGGTACAAGCGAGCTAGAGCAAGAGCAATACAATCACTCTTAGCAACATTTTGTATGGTGGAGGGAAGAGGGGATTTGCCCTAATGCAATTTGGGTGTTCCAACTAGGAACAGCTAATATGTGTTCATGCTCAAAATTCAAGCATGCTTTAATTGAAATATTGTGTGAATGTTGATCAAATAGTGATATTATCTTAATGTGTATTATACTATGTCATTTTAATAGGACGGTTTCTAATTTTACTTAACATTTTTGTTTTGTAACTTTAACAACATACCACATCTGTACAAGTACCATCTTATTGAAACAATACTTTTTTTAAAAAGCACTGCTTTATATAAAGACAGTAAATTAATATGGAACACAACTGAGGTTAGCATGTTGGTGGGTCCCTCGACATTTCTCATGTGGGGCCCCCTTAGGAAATTTAATTGCTCACTCCTGAACTAACCAATGCTCATGCTACAATACGTGCATACACAGTACCTGTCTAAATACACTTTTAGACCTTATAGTAAGTGGCACAATGTAAACTACTTACTCTGACAAGCACACAGAGAACTTTCATACCAAATCCAACTCAGGGAGGTGCGATGACAACAGTAAATATTAAATTACACATACACCTGTCCACACCTGAAAACCTACCTCTTTCTTGTAGAGTTTAAGCTGCTCTTCGAAGTGGGCAGCAAAGTATGACATGGTCTCCTTCTCTTCTGAAATGCCAGAAACATAAATGAATGGCAGTTTAATTTGACAAACTCGCTACGTTACATAGTGCTGTCTCCTATGGCAAGGGTTTTGGACAAAATTATGGACTTTTTAATTTCACACAGTAATGATATAGTGCATAGTATGAGCTAAATAAATGTACTGAAAATTAGGATGACTAAAACCATGTCTCACTGGAACACTGCTTCTGAATTTAACACCATTAAATGTAACCACAAATCAGAGAACTGCAATAATGCTTTCTGTCAACTGAAGAGGTTCCACTGACCTTTCTCCAAGCGTGGCCGGGGATTGTAGCGGTATCCTGCCTGACTCCAGAAGACAGGCACAGAGCCACGAGTCTGCACAAAGGACAGTGTGTGGCTGTGCACGTGGATCAACTGCTCTGTCTCAACATAGTTAGCCACATGGCCATCTGTATCCACTCCTCTGCGTTTGTACCGCATCCCTTTGGGCAAAGAGAATGGATGAAAACTATTAAAAAGATTGTTTTACGCCAAGAGAATAAATACAGTGTTTGTTCTATTATGGAAATATTATCTGAAAGAATTACCAGTTAATTGACAGAGTTGAAAATAAATTCAAATTGCTTTTACAGTTAGGCTTCCTTGCCAGTGCTTAAGAAATTTACAATAGACCACCTGTCATAAAGTGACCATCCACCGCCATGAAGTGCTTGAATTCACTTTTTCCTATTTGAATGAGCTCTTGGTTGATTTTGAACAGGAATGAGGAATTTCAAAAGTCAACTGACTTTTTTAATACCCACATTTGAGTCTTGCTCATTTTGTTTTTTGTAAAACAGTATATTAAAATTATATTTTATATCTCTATTTTACACTTAAAACTGTCATTTTGGTTATATAGTTATAACTAATACAGAGACATAAAAATAATTTTTGGTAATGGTTAATGCTGTTAATTTAGGTAAGCTGTGGCATAAACCTTACAGATGGTAGTGGGCCAGTTATTTTTTTTTGTTTGTTTGTTTTTTAAGCCATATAGCTTGCCACTGTACCTGCACGATGGCGGCTACGTCTGGAAATGAGAGCAACGGTGAAGCGGGGATGGATGTCGTCAACACAGGTCACTTCCTGCGGTGAAGTTTCAGGACTGCTCCGTTCCTCATCAGACGTCTCGTTGTAATTCACTACAAGTTCTTCAACTTGGACAAAGCCCTGGATGATTGGTATCACCCAAAAGTCCACCTCAGGGGTCTGAGATATCAAAAGTATTTATTGTTTAAAATAATGTCTCTCAGGTCCATTACAGGTATAATAAAATGCAGACCTCGACCAAGGTCAAATAATCAAAAATACAGTCGGTCCAACCTTTATTGACCCAACGGTCCATTTTACATTAGAAAAATCTCACAGCACACTACCAAACAAAACTACTGAAACAATGATCTCGTCTCAACTTACTTACAAATGGACTTAAGTGTGAAAACTGGGTCTGTTTAATTGAACACAAAGCTGATCTACTCACAGAAAACCACGACTTATTCTGCTGTATGAATGGCAACAGGTGGATACACAGATTTATGATACCTTCTGCTATCGAATGGAAGAGCATTTAATTCTTCTGTCTTTTACTATACATCACCGGCATGGATAGATGAACAAAGATATCCTGTATTTGGAATTAATAAATAATAGTTTTCAGGCAAATTAAGTGAAATTGGATTATTTTCCGCTGCAAACTAATTATTTCTTTTAGCACCCTGGCTGGGAATCATTGTTTTGGGTGGTAGTAATATACAGGTACACCTATGTATTATATATGTACAACTATACACATGGTCGGCACGGTGGACGACTGGTTAGTGCAGCTACCTCACAGTTCTGAGGACCCAGGTTCAAATCCCGGCCCCGCCTGTCTGGAGTTTGGTTTTCTCCGGGTACTCCGGTTTCTACCCACATCCCCAAAAAGATGGATAGCAGGTTAATTGAAGACTCTAAATTGCCCTTAGGTGTGAATGGTTGTTTGTTTCTATGTGCACTGCGATTGGCTGGCGACCAGTTCAGGGTGTACCCCACCTCTCGCCTGAAGATATCTGGGATAGGCTCCATCACGCCCGCGACCCTAGTGAGGATAAGCGGTTCAGAAAATGAATGGATGGATGGACCTCTAAGTGGGGGCCAGTTGCTATACACTACATAAGTGGGTCACTGCGACAATTTAAGCGGACTAAAATGATTGTTCAGTCGAAACAATAACCATAAACTCCCCCCTTGGATGATTTTTCCTTAGCTGATAAGATAATTTTTGATTTGATCTTTAACTGTCACTTTGTTCCCAAAGAGATATCGATGAGTCACGATTGTAACAACTGCGGTATGCTGTTGCTATGTATTTTTTTGCCAGTGCATTCACTGGCCATGGCGACTAGGAAAATGGAATGATACAATAGAGTAGGTGTGTCTCACTGTAAAACCACAAGGGAGAGGCAGTTCTGATGTCACACAAGGAAGGAAAGTTATTTTGATCAAAGCAATATAATTTTGTCCTTTACAGTTTGTAAAAGTAAATTATGGGTAAGCGTTTCAACGTAAATGAAATGGCTATATTATATTTCAGTTTTCTTTTTTAATAAATCTGTAAAAATTTAAACAATTCCATTTTTTTTCTGTCAATATGGGGTGCTATGTGTACATTGTGGGGGAAAAATGAACTTAAATGATTTCAGCAAATGGCTGCAATATAAAAAAAAGGGTGACATTTTTAAGGGGGTCTGAAAACTTTCCGTACCCACTGTATGCTAATGGAAGAATGGGCAAGAATTCCCATAAACTCACTCCTAAACCTTGGACAAAGCCGTCCCCCAGTTGAAGCTATTACAGCTGCAAAGGGTAGCCCAACATCATATTAAACCATATGGACTTTGGATTGGGATAGCACTTAAAATCATATGCGAGTCAAGGCAGGCGTATAAGCCGTTATCTTCATTGCATGATTTAATTTGCCTCTGTCATTATCATACCATGCAATGACTAATACTTCGCTAATGTCAACAAGTGTAGACATCTGAACACAGTCATTTTATTACACTCTTAACATACTGTATGAAGAAAAAACACTGTGGAAAAAGCATTACCTGTAGGTCTATAAGATCTTGAATCATGTGTTTGTTCCAGAAGAACCGGTCATCCACCTTTCACAAAAAAAAAAAAGTATCTGTTATGCAAACAATATTTGAATTTGACACATTCACAAATAATTTAGGACCACAGTCCAAACATTGTTTCCCTCCAGACCTGTTTCCAAAGTGGTAAATTAGACCTTTCCAAGTCTCCTTGGCGCTGTACAGTGTTTGTCAGGTCATAAGTGGGGCTATAGTAGAAGGAGTCGGAATCCATGAATATTTTGTACAGCTCATCAAGCAGCCGCCTCTCGAGACGTTCCTTCTCTTTGTTTTCCTTTACCTGTACGGCAGGGGAATACTGGATTGAGTAGATTGTTGGGCATGATGGATGGATGGATGGATGGGTGGGTGGATGGAACGAAGTAATGATGATTGATAGGTGGGTAATTGGCTGGGTAAGTGAGCAGGTGAGTAAAAAGTAGGTAGGTACTTAGGTAGGTAGGTAAGTAAAAAGAGGTGTTAAACTAGTAGAGCAAAGTAAGCATCAGATATACCAAAAGCATGATGTGAGTGACAAAATGAATAAAAACGTACCTTTTTCTTAATGGGAACAGCCACATTGGATTTTATCTGGCTTAAGGTTTTCATTAAGAACTTGGACTCATCAGGGGACTGAACCAGTTTCTCTGATTTGTCAATTCCAAAGTGATGCTTTTTGCAGAGCTGAAAAAGAGAAGCTTTTGTCATTTTTCTGTAAATGTATTCTACAAAATGTCACCCAGACAGACCTGATATTATAATGACTGTCAACTTGAGAAAATTAGGATACACTACCCCTACTAGCACAGTAAAATAAATTGGGCAAACAGCCTAACAGCTACATGGAACAACAGGACAGCAAAAGGAATTCTGTGCACAGAGGGGTTGGGGGGTGAGTTTGCGGGGAGGTCATTATTTTCAAGCACAATGTACAACAGGGTGGAGTCTAATAAGAGTCTATTGTGGAGCAATCTATTACAGTCACTACTACTCACTTGAAAATATTGTGCCTCACCATCCACGAAGCTCCCCTGAAAGACTGAAATCTTAGCCATACCCATCCTGCTCTGAGATTATATACAATCTTTTTATATGCACCTTTATGTGGACCTTTCAACAAAACAAAGCTACACAAATATATTCTAGTAGTTGATGGACCGATTATGAATCATACACTGACACATTCATGGTATTCTTGGCAACCCTCAATAAAGGTCACGCATCATACACTTTGCCACGTGTCTCATTACAGACTGAGGATGCACACCTCCAACTCCAGCTCCTGCGGCTCTTCATCAGATAGAGGAATGACAGCTATCTTGATGATCTTGTAGACTTTGTGGTTGCCTGGCAAATGGCCAACAAGCGCTTTCTGGCGGATTAATACAAGCCCAAGAGGAAGATCTGGCAAGAGGAGCAGAAGAAGTGGAGGTGCATCACAGGAGCAGAATTCCTCACATTTTGAAAGGTGTGAAGAAACCAGCCTCAAAGCAGCTATCAATTTAGTATAATACATCTGGTAAATAAATATTGAATAAAAACAACATTAGCGAATGTTAAATTCCCATGTCTGTGAGACTATAATAAAACCTGCTTTTATGTTCTGCAAAAATAACTCATGCTCTCTGCTTCCGAGAGGCAAAACACGGGGGGAATCATCAATTAAATCATCACCACCATATCACTCCTCTTCATCACTACATGCATTTCAAAGTACATTTGTGCTAATTTTCACACTTTCCCTTGTGAATGTGAAACGAGTCACAGTAATGGAAGATCTGCCATATCAAGTAGCCAAAGACTCAGATCAATTCTCTTTTCAAACCTTTTAAGAACAAATGTCAAATCAGTACTCCATCTTCTTACCCGTGTGAAGCTGTATCTTTCCGATGATGCCTTCCACCAGGCCTAAACATACCGGGTTCCAAGCAAGCAGAAGGTCTGTTGCTGAAAAAAAAATTAAGACAGAGATCGAAGTGTCTGTGCAAGTGTGACTGAATGTCAGGGAATAAATGTCAGTCCCACAAGTAATGATATTTGTCACCACTCCATTACTATTTCAGTCCCAGTACATTTCAACATTTAACATAGAAAGTCAAATTGCGGTAGTCTGTCCTTTGTCATGCACATAGCATTCATACCAAAAGAAGAAACATTCTGTCAAAACACAGCCGCTATGTTTGCTAACATGGTTAAATCCCAGACCAAGCATGACATCAGTTAAGGCCATGCAGTGGTAAGACTGAGTCAAAGGAAAACTGAACTGCTGGTGATGGATATTGGAGAAAATTGGAAACATGTGAAGGGTGTGGCAAAGGGAATAGAATGCTGGCATTAGAATCGCACAACATGGCGAATATTTCTTATTTCAACAGACACCACAAATTAATAGAGGGGACATCTTGAAGAAACACAAACAAACCCAACATTACTTCAAATATTTTCAAGAAATACTTCCCTATGCGCACAAGTGTAGAGTGGATCTTAAGAGAGGAGCGGAAAGCTTTGTTCCAATTAAATTATGAAACAGTGGTGCAACTGTAAACCTGTTCAGGATGACTACACAGCCGTAGGACTTCAGGTATCAACATCCTCAGTAGTCTGTATAGGCTCGATTAATTCATCAGTCCTTTCATTCTCACTTATATGATGCGAAACCCAAAGTCATCTGTACTCAACATAACGACAATCAATTCTTTGTCACACCCTTAAGGTCTCATACCACTATGTGACACAGCTGACATTGCATGTGTAACTGAATCATAAACACAACACACTGGTTAAGTGATCCCAGAGACACTCCATTTAGTCAGCGAAGTTGTTATAAATTAAACGTATGATTGAACCCTCTTACAGCCACGTTAACACATTCAAATAATAGGTTTGTATAATTAAGAACTTGAATGTCTGGTTTTCTGTTCTGTGTGCAACATAATATGTCGCACGAAAAGTCGGCAGCCTGCCTGTCTGTGGTCTCGCAGGTACGCTGAAATGAAGTACACTACATGGCACAAATCCTCCTTTATACGAGGTGTATTGTTAGGAAAGTTGGCAGCTTAACTGCCAAAACACTTAAAGGAATGTGTATTATTTTTATGTTAGCACAGTGTGAGCATTGCGGGTGAGGTTGGTACCTTTGGTGGCAATCATCCCCAGTTCTCGTACATTCACAGTATCTTTTCAAGAGTGAATGATTGGGGGTTTAATTTCAACTGATGAATAAAATGAGGAGTGTTTGTTCGTCTAAAGCGAAAGACTGAGTGGCGGAATCTTACGTACCGGGTTTAACTGTCACGGTACCGTCTTTTCGGCTACACCAAAGAGCGCGGTCCCCGTCCTGAAGAATATATTCGTCTTTGGCTTGGAACAGCTCCATTTTGTCTGTAAACGTTATACCCGAGTTGGGGGGGGGGGGGGGGAAGCGACCAGCTCAAGGAGCAGCCTTGAGAAGGTAACCGTCAACTCGGGAGGATGACAGTAGTTAGCCACACCGCGAACTGACTGCTAACTACGGTTAGCTCTTCGTTCCCCTCCGGCTGGACGCTGAACTATAGCTACAAGCTAGCAGCAGCTGGATGCCACTTGTGCGCATATAGGCGATTGCTCTCCCTCATCACTGGATACACGTTCCTCCCCATTGTTAGGCTGCACACAAAAGTAAGGCATAAATAAATGGGGACTTGTCTCGGTAAACCATCCAGGAGGTGCCAGTTTCCGGCGCCAAACAATAACACGTGACCTGCAGTCGCGACACAAAAAAGCAGGTAGCGTGTAAAAGTAAATCCAAAATTGTCACTGTGGTTTCACTGGGAACTATCGGTCTGGTGTTGGAATTAGAATAAGGGTCACTTTTACCCTAATCTATTTTTTATTGTGGCGTGGAAATGTTGTCTAAATGTTTCTTATGAGTTGGTTTTTGTGTTCCCACCCACACAGAAAGTGAGGGGTTAACGCTTTCTAACCCTCAGAGGCGGCCTTAGAGGCAAATACAGGGAGCGGTTAAGCAAAGACACAAACACGATTGTTCATCGTAGTATCGGAAGCTTTTAAATTCACTTAAACCTTTCAAAATTATAACGTGTGAACTAGATAAAAAGGAAAGCTGTTATACAGTTCTGTTTTATTTAAAAGTATACAGGGCTTTCATGATCGATTATTCCATCAATTGTTCCATCAATTAATCAAATAATCTGGTAAAAGTTATTTTTGCATCAGAGTTCATTGCAAAATAGTTTTTTTTCCTGGTTACTGTTTATTAATTGAATGTTATTTGGAAGAAATAAACAACAATCAAGCAATATCACAGGAGAGGAGTGATGTACTCATCAACCTTTTTGAAACTGAGGGTTACTTGGGTACTGATGAACGCGAAGGGCTACTAGTTTAATATATGCTTTTGAGGCTGCTTCATGTACAACTACCTGTCAATTACAGGTTATTCAGACTACAGCTGCAAATAACTATTATTTTCGTAATACAGTAAATTATTATTTTCCCATAAATTGATTCATATTCAGTAACTGGTTTGGTCCATAACATCAGAAAATAGGTAAAAATGTTCATCATCATTTACAAAGTCAAAGTAGATGTTTGCAAAAGTCTTATTTTGAGTAAACACAAGCAATAATCAGTCTGCTTTCATAAAGGGCTACAGAAGTCAGAATATTGAGATGATACTGAAATCAGAGGATTTGGACAATCTGGCTCTAAACGATTAATCGATTATCAAAATAGTTGTCGATTAAGTTGATACTTGATTATTTGTCGATTAATCGATTAATTGTTGCGACTCTATACTCTATTTATTTAGTAACAGTGGATGCCTACAATTACAGTACTTGTTGTTTCTGTAATTAAGTAGATTTTTTCCGCTATCTGTAATTTCCATCCATCCATTTTCTGAGCCACTTCTCCTCACTAGGGTCGCGGGCGTGCTGGAGCCTATCCCAGCTGTCATCGGGCAGGAGGCGGGGTACACCCTGAACTGGTTGCCAGCCAATCGCAGGGCACATAGGAACAAACAACCATTCGCACTCACAGTCATGCCTACGGGCAATTTAGAGTCTCCAACTATCTGTAATTTAGTTGTTTATTTTTCTAACAACCCTAACCTGCTGCACATCATTCCCATCTCTATCCCTCTGTCTGGCCAGCCTGTATAGATCCTTTTCTCCTTCTTTAGTGTCCAACCTGCCATACATGTCATTATATGCCTCTTGTTTGGCCTTTGCCATCTCTACCTTTGCCGTGTGTCGCATCTCAATGTATTCCTTTCGCCTCTCCTCTTCTTCGGTAACCTTTTTCTTTGTATGATTTCCTGTACTGTGAGGTTCCACCACCAAGTCTCCTTCTCTCCTTTCCTGCCAGAAGATACACCATGTACTCTCCTGCCTGTCTCTCTGATCACCTTGGGTGCAGTGGTCCAGTGTTCTGGAAGCTCCTCCTGTCCACCGAGAGCCTGTCTCACCTCTTCCCGAAAATCTGCACAACACTCGTGAACTACTTCGTCTAGCTCCTTCCAGAATTTCTCTTTCACCTCTAGGTCACATCCTACCTGTGGGGCATAGCCACTAATCACATTATACATAACACCCTCAATTTCAAGTTTCAGCCTCATCACTCGATCTGATACTTTTTTCACCTCCAAGACATTCTTAGCCAACTCTTCTTTTAAAATAACCCCGACTCCATTTCTCTTCCCATCTACACCATGGTAAAATAATTTAAACCCTGCCCCTAAACTTCTAGTCTTACTGCCTTTCCACCTGGTCTCCTGGACACCTAATATATCAACCTTTCTCCTAATGATCATGTCAACCAACTCTTGAGATTTTCCTGTCATAGTCCCAACATTCGAAGTCCCCACATTCAGTTCTAGGCTCTGTGCTTTCCTCTTCTCTTTCTGCCGAAGAACCCGCTTTCCACCTCTTCTTCTTCGACTTCGACCCACAGTAGCTGAATTTCCAACGGCGCCCTGCAGGTTGACTGCGCCGGTGGCGGATGTTGTTAACCCGGGCCATGAGTGATCCGGTATGGAATTCTTTGGATGAACGCTCATATTTGTTTGGCAAAGTTTTAAACCGGATGCCCTTCCTGACACAACCCTCTGCATTTATCCGGGCTTGGGACCAGCCTACAGTTTGCACTGGCTTGTGTCCCCCATAGGGCTGCATTTAGTGGAGCAAAATATTAGGCAAAAATACTGTCAAAAACAATTTATTTCAACTATACCAATATGACTTGCTTTCAACAATGCATGTATCTGCTACCCATTACCTGGGATCAATACTAAACCACAATCCATAATTTGTGAGGGTTATAAGGCATGACAGAGGGCTTACTTTGGTGACAAATCATTACACAAATTATGTGAGGCTAATCATAAAACAATTTTGACATTTTTCAAGTGATAGCTTGGTGTCGTATTGCACTCATAAGGCAGTTTTTGTCTGTGTTATTATAGATTGTGGCTTTGGTGGTTCTGCAAAGAACATTCTAACAAACTATAATGCTTGATTTCTTATTAGCACCAAGTGCTGATTGTCTCACATTACAGATCCATTTGTCTTGACACATTCATAAATATAGTAAAATACTATGTAGTGAAATATAAATTACAAGTTAACCGATGTCTATACAAACACTCAAATCACATCAAAATTGGTGTAACAAATATTTCAAAAATGGTGCTGATCACTCAGTGTGATACATTTCCATGATGAAGTGCAAAGATGACAAAATCTCACATACCAAAAAGCAGCATCCTAAATGACAATTCATCTGTTTTTGTTACAAAACAGCTCCAACATTGTCATAAAGGGGAAATGCCTTTGTGCTGACAGCATTTTTTGAGCGCGTTCAGCTTTAAAGCCCCAAATGTTTGCACTCTTCATGCACTGTATACAAACAAATGCGCTGACTGGGTTGAGGGAAGCTCCATACAATATTGAATCAAGACAAAAGGCAACTAACTACATGTAACATTCATTAAGAAAATACTTGTTTTCTTTATTTTATGATAAAGGCCTCTTCATCAAACTTTGAATTTGACTGAAACTTCACGTCAACACCTTGCTCGTTACAAGCTGTCTTATTATGAAGACACTGGCACAATACTGAAGGCAATTTTTTTTTCTTGAAAAGCATGACAGCACAGAGCTCCCATCAATTATGTTGGGAATGGCAAAAAAAAAATACCAACACAGTTATGAATGCATGCAATTTTCACAAATACTGTGCAAAGCGTGAGCTTGAGTAGCTGCACGCTTGTTCACTATCAAATAAACACTTCTTCACTTCCAGCTTCTTGTTAGGATATCTCCTTTGCCATCTCAACAGTCTCCTTGGTGATCATGCTGGGATCTCCTTTCTGTGTCAGGCTGTCTCCCTCCACTGAGGCCTCGCTGGAAGGCCTTGTTGACGGCTCCTCCAGTTGTTCCAGTTCCTCCAGTATGGTCTGAACACGACGGACTCCATCCCGTCTTGCCTGCCGTACATCCACGCGACCTTCTGGATCGACTGAGTCCAACGCTAAGAGCTCTTTGGTCAGAAGTTCCTCTAGTAACAAGTATTTCTTATCATTCTTTTTACCTGCAAAGCTTTTCACCTCTTCTTCCAGTTTGGCAACCCGCTCGACTATCTTCTGTACTTTTGCCAAACCTGGGTGGACAGGACACTGGGCCGGTTCTTCCTCGGCCTTTGCAGGTGGTATTTCTGTCGCAACAGCCGCTGCTTTATGTGCTTCTGGTTCTGATTGCATTTCGACAGTGATGTCGGCAGTATTTTGCTCTGCTTGATGGGGCTGCGGAAAGTGTTGTGGTAATTGCTCGGACTGCGGAGATGCCTGAGGCGGTGCCTGCTCGAACTGCTGTGGTTGCTGAGGTGGAGGCTGTTGGAAGTGTTGATGTTGCTGAGGTGGAGGCTGTTGGAAGTGTTGATGTTGCTGAGGTGAAGGCTGTTGAAAATGAGGCTTTTGGCCATCAGCGTCTGTGCGCAAAGGCTGAGAGACCTGGATATTCTCTGTTTTTTGCAGAGGGATCATTTGTTCCTGCTCCACTTTCTGTGGTGGCTCTCTCATGATGATATGCTGTGGAAATTCAGAGGTTTAATTACTGATATCTGGACCAACATGAACTTCAAATCTGTGCGTAAGTCCTAAGTAATTACCTGTGGTCTTTCACCCAGCACCTGTGTTACAATAGGTGACTGGCTTCTGATATTATGTGGTAGGTGAACAGCAGAAGTATCTCGGTGCTGTGGATACAAAATGGGAGAAGCCCTTTCCCGAGGAGACTGCATTGCTGCAGAATAGCTGGGCCATTCGTTCTGCTGAAGGCGGTGGAAGGGTTGCTGATGCTCTGAATAGGGGACGCGCTGACAGTGGACGGATGGATTTAACTGAGGCGGTGCTTGCATTCCGCCCTCATGAATTACTGGTATGGGGATGTAACCTGCTTGAAGACCAGTGCTGCTGGGCCGTGGGAATTGGTTATGCAGGCCAGTATAAACCTGGAAAACAATTCAACAGGAAATTGTGAAAGTTTAATGCTCATTTATTTTCAGTCCGAAGCCCAATTGCAATTTAAACTGTAAAGCACAGTACATTCAGTCTTTGTTGACCAACCTCTGCTGTTTGAGATACAGGTGAGCCAACTTTCCCAGGCCCCGTGGAGCAGCTGTCACCAGGTCCATGTAGAGGTGATCTAGGCCTACACTGAAACCCTGGTGTGGGAGACGGTATCCGCCCCTCTGTGCGGATATTCTGTGCAGTGGTTGGTTGGATGTAGGAATAGCACGGGTGCTGTTGCTGTTTGAGATCTGCACCCTCGTGGAAGACTGGGATTGGGACATAACCAGGGCGAAGGATGGGGTGCTTCATCTCTTTCACAAAGGTCTTCTGTGTCTCCTGAGGGCTTGGTTCTGGAGGTATGCTAGGTCCATTTGTTGACAATTCCCTAACCTAATGTAAACATGAATTGAAATGTAATAGCAATGTAAGTATCAAACCTGACAAACCTTTCATTAAAGTACATTTAATACAAAAAAAGTAAATTTGTTTTGCTTATGTAAGAGCAGAGGCAGTATTAATGCTTGTAAATTATTCAAGCTCCTACTCCTCTATAAAGATGGTTGGATTTAAATTGAGTCAATCCAAAATACAGTGCAAATGAACATCCACCCATCCATTTTCTGTACCGCATATCCTTACTGAAGTTGCGCGTGAGCTGGAGCCTACCCGAGCTGACTGTGGGCGAGTTGCGGAGTACGCCCTGAACTGGTTGCCAGCCAATCGCAGGGCACATATAGACAAACAACCATTCACAATCACATACACATTCACACCTATGGACAATTTAGTATTCAATAAATCTAAGAAACATGTTTTGGGATTGTGGATGGAAGCCGATGTACCCTGAGAAAACCCACACAAGAAAGGCGACAACATGCACACGCCACACACGAAGGTCGGAGCCCCGATTCAAACCCCTGACCTCAAAACTGTGAGGCAGATGTTCTGACCACTTATTCACCATGCCTCCTATAGATAAACATGCAACAATTTTTTTTGTGTAAAAAGGTCTCTAGAAAACCAAAGCCGAAAGATTTGTGGTCCGAGTCCTGACAAACATTATTCCCTCGTTTATCGCAGGGCTTACTTTCCAAACCACCTCCAAGACAGACGAAATCCTCAAAGTATTCGGCCATATATTCATTTTATTATTTAGATATTTTAAAGCTTTATGCATAATACTAATACAGTATTCATGTGAGGTGCAGGTCTTATTTTTTGTCCACTCGGGGTGGCCATCCTCACGCTCTGCAGGCTTGTAGCTGTGACTGAATGTGTGTGGCTTTAAAAGGCAGGGCCTGGCCGGCTGAGGGACGTAGGAGTCAGCGAATGTGAGTGTAGAGTTGGCTGGGTGTTCACTGGCAAAACCATAGCTATGAAGACTAGAGACCCATCAAGGTTTACTTTTTTTTCCCAGGCCAAAACGTGTGCTATCAATACATAACATTTGAAAAAGAACAAAAAATAATTTATTTTTACATGTGAAAAGTTACTCCTAGTTCCCTTGTCGTAATTGCGCGTCGTTGTACGCAAGCGTATGCAGCACAATGTGCCGGCATCCTTGGTCTTTTGGTTTTCTTGCTGTTTTCACACATGGAATGCACTGATGACTTTGACCATCCTAGCCTAGCGTCGCTGTAGGCACGCTGCTCAAAAGGGGCGTGTTGTATCTACTTTTTCATATTTGTTGGCAAAACCGTTAGCCACTCAGTGTTGAGTGACTCGCCGTCAGTTTTGGTAAGCGACAGGTCCTATGTAAATATGAGCTTCCGTTTAATTTGTCATTGTTTGTTCAGTAGAGCAATTGAAAGTGCAACGGCGGTTGTGTCTGTCCTTGATCACCTGTGGAAGGATTACAATTTGTTCAAGTGGTAGGCTACAGTGGATACGGAAAATATTCAGACCCACTTAAATTTTTCACTTTGTTATATTTCAGCCATTTGCTAAAATCTTTTAAGTTCATTTTTTCCCTCATTAATGTACACACAGCACTCCTTATTGACTGAATTGAACGGAATTGTTGAAATTTTTGCAGATTTGTTAAAGAAAAACTGAAATATCACACAGCCATAAGTATTCAACCCCTTTGCTGTGACACTCATATATTTAACTCGGGTGCTTTCCATTTCTTCTGATCATCCTTGAGATGGTTCTACACCTTCATTGGAGTCCAGCTGTGTTAGATTATACTGATTGGACTTGATTAGGAAAGCCACACACCTGTCTATATAAGACATTACAGTTCACAGTGCAAGTCAGAGCAAATGAGAATCATGAGGTCAAAGGAACTGCCTGAAGAGCTCAGAGACAGAATTGTGGCAAGGGACAGATCTGGCCAAGGTTACAAAAATATTTCTGCTGCACTTAAGGTTCATAAGAGCACAGTGGCCTCCATAATCTTTAAATGGAAGACGTTTGGGACGACCAGAACCCTTCCTAGAGCTGGCCATCCGGCCAAACTGAGCAATCGGGGCAGAAGAGCCTTAGTGAGAGAGGTAAAGAAGACCCAAAAGATCACTGTGTCTGAGTTCCAGAGATGCAGTCGGGAGATGGGAGAAAGTCAACCATCACTGCAGCCCTCCACCAGTCGGGGCTTTATGGCAGAGTGGCCCGACGGAAGCCTCTCCTCAGTGCAAGACACATGAAAGCCCGCATGGAGTTTGTTAATAAACACCTGAAGGACTCCAAGATGGTGAGAAATAAGATTCTCTGGTCTGATGAGACCAAGATCGAACATTTTGGCCTGAATTCTAACCCGTATGTGTGGAGAAAACCAGGCACTGCTCATCACCTGTCCAATACAGTCCCAACAGTGAAGCATGGTGGTGGCAGCATTATGCTGTGGGGGTGTTTTTTCAGCTGCAGGGACAGGACGACTTTTTGCAATTGAAGGAAAGATGAATGTGGCCACGTACAGGGATATCCTTGACAAAAACCTTCTCCAGAGTGCTCAGGACCTCAGACTGGGGCAAAGATTCACCTTCCAACAAGACAATGACCCTAAGCACACAGCTAAAATAACGAAGGAGTGGCTTCAGAACAACTCTGTGACTGTTCTTGAATGGCCCAGCCAGAGCCCTGACTTAAACCCAATTGAGCATCTCTGGAGAGACCTGAAAATGGCTGTCCACCAACGTTCACCATCCAACCTGACAGAACTGGAGAGGATTTGCAACGAGCAATGGCAGAGGATCCCCAAATCCAGGTGTGAAAAACTTGTTGCATCATTCCCAAAAAGACTCATGGCTGTATTGGCTCAAAAGGGTGCTTCTACTACAACCCCGATTCCAATGAAGTTGGGATGTTGTGTTAAACATAAATAAAAACAGAATACAATGATTTGCAAATCATGTTCGAATGCACTACAAAGACAATATATTTAATGTTCAAACTGATCAACTTTATTGTTTTTAGCAAATAATCATTAACTTAGAATTTTATGGCTGCAACACGTTCCAAAAACGCTGGGACAGGTGGCAAAAAAGACAAAGTTGAGGAATGCTCATCACACACCTGTTTGGAACATCCCAAAGGTGAACAGGCTAATTGGGAACAGGTTGGTGCCATGATTGGGAATAAAAGGAGCTTCCCTGAATTACATTCACAAGCAAAGATGGGCCAAGGTTCACTTTGTGAACAAGTGCGTGAGAAAATAGTCGAACAGTTTAAGGACAATGTTCCTCAACGTACAATTGCAAGGAATTTAGGGATTTCATCATCTACGGTCCATAATATCATCAAATGTTTCAGAGAATCTGGAGAAATCACTGCATGTAAGCGGCAAGGCCGAAAACCAACATTGAATGCCCGTGAACTTCGATCCCTCAGGTGGCACTGCATCAAAAACCGACATCAATGTGTAAAGGATATCACCACATGGGCTCAGGAACACTTCAGAAAACCAATGTCAGTAAATACAATTCGGCGCTACATCCGAAAGTGCAACTAGAAACTCTACTATGCAAAGCAAAAGCCATTCATCAACAACACCCAGAAACGCCGCCTGCTTCTCTGGGCCTGAGCTCATCTAAGATGGACAGATGCATAGTGGGAAATTGTTCTGTGGTCCGACGAGTCCACATTTCTAATTGCTTTTGGAAATTGTGGACGTCGTGTCCTCTGGGCCAAAGAGGAAAAGAACCATCCGGACTGTTATGGACGCAAAGTTCAAAAGCCAGCATCTGTGATGGTATGGGGCTGTGTCAGTGCCAATGGCATGGGTAACTTACACATCTGTGAAGGCACCATTAATGCTGAAAGGTACATACAGGTTTTGGAGAAACATATGCTGCCATCCAAGCAACGTCTTTTTCATGGACGCCCCTGATTATTTCAGCAAGACAATGCCAAACCACATTCTGCACGTGTTACAACAGTGTGGCTTCGTAGTAAAAGAGTGCGGGTACTAGACTGGCGCCTGTCTCCCATTGAAAATGTGTGGCGCATTATGAAGCGTAAAATACGACAACGGATACCCCGGACTGTTGAACAGCTGAAGCTGTACATCAAGCAAGAATGGGAAAGAAAGCTTCAACAATTAGTGTCTTCAGTTCCCAAACGTTTATTGAATGTTGTTAAAAGAAAAGGTGATGGAACACAGTGGTAAACATGACCCTGTCCCAGCTTGTTTGGAACGTGTTGCAGCCATAAAATTCTAAGTTAATGATTATTTGCTAAAAACAATAAAGTTTATCAGTTTGAACATTAAATAACTTGTCTTTATAGTTTATTCAATTCAATTAAATATCGGTTGAACATGATTTGCAAATCATTGTATTCTGTTTGGCGGCACGGTGGTTAACCGACTGGTTAGAGCGTCAGCCTCACAGTTCTGAGGATCCGGGTTCAATCCCCGGCCCCGCCTGTGTGGAGTTTGCATGTTCTCCCCTTGCCTGCGTGGGTTTTCTCCGGGCACTCCGGTTTCCTCCCACATCCCAAAAACATGCATGAATTGGAGACTCTAAATTGCCCGTAGGTGTGTGAATGTGAGTGCGAATGGTTGTTTGTTTGTATGTGCCCTGCAATTGGCTGGCAACCAGTTCGGGGTGTACCCCGCCTCCTGCCCGATGATAGCTGGGATAGGCTCCAGCACGCCCGCGACCCTAGTGTGGAGAAGCGGTTCAGAAAATGGATGGATGTATTCTGTTTTTATTTATGTTTCACACAACGTCCCAACTTCATTGGAATTGGGGTTGTAAATACTGAGCAAAGGGTCTGAATACTTATGGTTGTGTGATATTTCAGTTTTTCTTTTTTAATAAATCTGCAAAAATGTCAATAATTCCGTTTTTTTTCTTTCAATATGGGGTGCTGTGGGAAGAACACGGCACTTAAGCTTCTTTTATTAAGTGTGACATGATCCCAAAATTTGGACATTCTGTCTTTTACGCAGGCACGGTGGACGACTGGTTAGAGCGTCAGCCTCACAGTTCTGAGGACCCGTGTTCAATCCCCGGCCCCGCCTGTGTGGAGTTTGCATGTTCTCCCCGTCCCTGCGTGGGTTTTCTCCGGGTACTCCGGTTTCCTCCCACATCCCAAAAACATGCATGAATTGGAGACTCTAAATTGCCCGTAGGCATGACTGTGAGTGCGAATGGTTGTTTGTTCCTATGTGCCCTGCGATTGGCTGGCAACCAGTTCAGGGTGTACCCCGCCTCCTGCCCGATGACAGCTGGGATAGGCTCCAGCACGCCCGCGACCCTAGTGAGGAGAAGCGGCTCAGAAAATGGATGGATGGATGTCTTTTACGCACTCTTTCCTCCTGGCTCGCGCTTATTACTCTGCAGTAACAGTACACATGGAAAAATAATGAAAACAAAATTCTGCGATATAGTGAAAGTCAGATATAAAATTTTATATGCCACATATACAATTTTATATGGATAAAAATGTGCGATACAGTGAAGTCACAAAAAGTGAAGCGTGATTTGGCAAGGAAAGACTGTAAATGCGAGGGTATAGATATAAATTTCACTTGAAAATATACCCTAAGAAACATAGGCTTTTGTATTTTATAATTTTATATTTCCTTCAGGATGTTGCTGCAATTTGTGTACTATATTCATGTTATTACTAGGTAGGTAGTATAAATGTTTTCTTTACTCAGTTGTTGGACAGGTTGCTCTTGCTATAACGACAATAACACACGGATTACCCAGAATAAAGTTATATGCATACAGAACATAAACACACACAGGAACGAGTACTCATAAAGACCCACTGCTGACTAATACTGTTCATGTGAATTTGCAGTGAAAAAGTACTTTGCATTGTTGTCAACATGACTCAAGTGTCTAAGACAACTGCCAGTGACAGCCAAGGAGGAATACAAGCAACAGGTTTATTCATAGTTCATTGATTTCTGCCTGGGTAGCCAATGACAACAAATCTCAAAGACGTCAACATGAGAATTACATTAACTGTAAAACTACCATGAAGTCTTTTCTAAAAGAAAAGTTGTGAAATTTCTGGCAGTGACCATTTGCCCTCTGCCATTTCAGTATGGGACGCTGCACACCCTAGGCAACAGCATTGCACCCATTTTATCCACTGACAGCTGTCTTCTTTCCAGCAGCTTCTGCCTCCCTTCGACAGCGACGTCTCACTGAAGATTAACAAGTGGCAGCATGCGAGCCCCGTTTCTGTCTGTCGTCAGTCCATCAATAGCTCCCTTTTTCTCCGTGCTTCTAATGAATGTGATATAATACGCTGTTGGTAATCCTAACATATAGACGACACCCCGTGGTCCGACGTCAAAGCCTTGTAAGGCAAAAGTTGAATAGGAGGACGTCGCGGTGTTTGAGCTGATATTCTAAGTCAAAGGTGCTCTTTACATATACTGCAGGATGAGTCACCGAGTAATTATGGAGTTAGATCAGCACTCGGGGACAAAACGGGGTCGGTGAGCAGTCCTAAAAGGCTCGTTAGGAGAATGTGTGTGTCGGAGGGGGGGGGGGTTAAGGGGCAAACATGGCCTAGAGTCAACAGCGTCCATGGCATATACACCAAGAAGCTAAGTGCGCACCTCGGAGCGTTCAACGGGTCGGAACAACGATGATGACATAACACACGCTCCTCAATACAATAACTCCCCGTTACCTTTTTCGTGTCGTGTCTCGGGTCATTCCAGGTTGTCGTGCGGTTGTTGTGATCCACGAAGAAGGGCCAGCCGGTCTGAGGGTCAATTTTGACTTCCCATCCGAGGGGCAAGGGGTCGTTGTCGTTATTCGCCATTGTCGGTGTCGGCGACTGCGTCTTCATGCCGTTCATGCTTCCGGCTGCCCAGCACTGAGACATTTAATACCGGCGACGGACGCTTTAAAGATTCCTTCAAGTGACGTGGAAAAGTGGGCTGGAAGTTTCTCGAAATAGCTGGGTTAATGTCGGGGGCGGACAGCGCTGGATACACAGGCATGGCTTCGCGAACCGATGTCGCAGCACACAAACACGCGCGCAGTAAACGCGTTTCGTCATTTCAATGACTGTTGTGTCGCTCAGTCTTTTCCGATGCGATATACTAGACCGGCGATGACCGTTTCAAACTTGGATTTACAGTCTCCGAAAGTTCCCTTTGCAAGGGATCCTAATTGGGATGCGTGTATTTGGGGAATCGTCGAGACCTGCGCACTAAAATCTTTGCCGTGACTTCCACCAAACTGGTGTGGTCATCGGTGTGAGAACGCACCACGGTGACGTTAAACAACGACTCCTATACTGTATATGAACTTCACCCATTAAATGTTTTATGAGGATACAGTGCGGAGAGTATACTGTAGGTATAGGCCGACCGCAGTTAATTCATGCAGCAACTCAAACAAAACCCACATTTATTTGATTTTTCAAGTGTACACTGTGTGCGATATCGTCACTATAGGTCAAAGAACGTGTAGAACGGTGATTCACAACTAGCTGGCTGTGGCACACTGTGTGTGTGTGTGTGTGTAGGGGAAAGTATCCAATTTCACAAAATGTGTCCCAAAACTATAATTATTTACGAATATATCTTCATCCATCTGCCAGCGACATATGGTGCCAGGCAGAACAATTAAATGCACTTCCAGTGGATGGTACAATTTGTATCCACCTGTTGGCATTCTTACACCAGAACAGTGGTGTGCAAAGGTGGGGGGGGGGGGGGGGGGGGGGGGGGGGGGGGGGGGGGGGGGCGGACTGGGCGGTACCATCCAAGCAAATGATCGGATTTCAAGGGGGGCGGGGGGGTCGAGTTTGAAAAACACAATCAGATTATTGTCTCAGTATTCATAATTGTTTGACGTTTGTTTGGTGGTGGGCTGTGAGATTTCCTCATGTCACGTCAAACGCTAGTGTAGAATAAAAATGATTATTCGATATTTATCACCATGCCAAAGTAATTCACTGACATGAACAGTGTAGCACATACAAATGAACAATCTGACTAGAACATTGGACTACCAAACCAAAGATTTAATTCCATGCCAGGAGATTTTGTGATGAAGTTTGCATAGTGTACTATTGCCTTTTGACAGCCTAATCAACCAACAGCGTTAAGTGGAAAACACATTTGTCTCCAGCAATCACCCTGTCCTTCCTTGGCCCATCCCCAAGTTGTTACTGTCATCTGATGAAGTAAACATCTGAGTAGGAACCAGTCATCACTTGTTTAAAAAGGCTTGAGCCAATAATAGAAGGCTTTTTAAAGCTGTTTAGCTGTACTAAGGACAACACGTATTTTTTTACAACTACACTTCCTTACGTCAAAATACTAAAACTAATTCCATCCATCCATTTTCTGAGCCGCTTCTCCTCACTAGGGTCGCGGGCGTGCTGGAGCCTATCCCAGCTGTCATCGGGCAGGAGGCGGGGTACACCCTGAACTGGTTGCCAGCCAATCGCAGGGCACATCGAAACAAACAACCATTCACACTCACAGTCATGCCTACGGGCAATTTAGAGTCTCCAATTAATGCATGTTTTTGGGATGTGGGAGGAAACCGGAGTGCCCGGAGAAAACCCACGCAGGCACGGGGAGAACATGCAAACTCCACACAGGCGGGGACGGGGATTGAACCCCGCACCTCAGAACTGTGAGGCTGACGCTCTAACCAGTCCGCCACCGTGCTAAAACTAATTAATTAATTAATTAATTCAAAAACCTTTTATTAAGCAACAACTTTTAATCAGATGTAGGCTATAAATATAGGCTTTTACCCATTTTGTAGTGCACCCAATTTCACTTTTGCACCTAATCATTCACAGTAGTCAATACAGCAAGCAATGTTTGTGCATATAAATGGTCTATTTTTATATATATATTCCATCCATCCATTTTCTGAGCCGCTTCTCCTCACTAGGGTCGCGGGCGTGCTGGAGCCTATCCCAGCTGTCATCGGGCAGGAGGCGGGGTACACCCTGAACTGGTTGCCAGCCAATCGCAGGGCACATACAAACCAACAACCATTCGCACTCACAGTCATGCCTACGGGCAATTTAGAGTCTCCAATTCATGCATGTTTTTGGGATGTGGGAGGAAACCGGAGTGCCCGGAGAAAACCCACGCAGGCACGGGGAGAACATGCAAACTCCACACAGGCGGGGCCAGGGATTGAACCCTGGTCCTCAGAACTGTGAGGCAGACGCTCTAACCAGTCGGCCACCGTGCCGCCTATATATATATTTTTTTAATTAATAGAGTTTGTTGATAACTGTATTTTCTACCATCCCAAAAGTGCCGTGGAATTCAGGAATAGCTTGTGAGTGTGTCTAGTCTGGTCTGGATATGACTACTATGAGTAATGACTGTAACTAATAAAATGCTCTATAGTGTGGCATGCGTATTCATGGAGCCTCTACACATAGAGAAAGGTCTCGAAGATTCCAGGCTAGACACTGATAATTAAAAAAAGGGTTCAGTTTGAGATTTGGAGATTTTTAATTAAATTAAATTATTAATTTCATTAAATTATTAAAAATACACGCGTCTTTCAGGCACGTTCGAAACTGTCATTCACGCTGTCGACAGAACACGCATGCGCTCTCGATACTCGTGACGTCTAATGTGACGTAAGCGCGGTGTCCGGTTAGCTAGCTTGTGGCTAGTTAGCAACTTGTTAAAACACGTATCCGGGAACCGAGAAACTTGAGCTTTCCAGCAAATAGATAACCTTTTTTTTAATTGCCTTTGGTGACTGTCGACATCGACCATGGACGATGATTGCTACCCCAAAACATTGTAAGTTGCAAGTTTTATCAAGCTCGGTAACATTTGTTGTGCTAATTTCGAAAAGAGTTTGCTAACTTGACTCGTGGTGGCAACACGAAATCAGATGTTTACTGGTTCATATTTCAAGCAACAGTGTAGTTCAAGACAACAGTGTTTGCAAAAATATGAGTTTACAGGCATTGTTGTTGCTCGTAGAATAATGTGCCGTCATCGTGAGTGGCGTCAAACTACCGCAAATGTCATTAGCGGCTAAGTTAGCAACGTTAGCCCCCCCCCCCCCCTCCCCCCATGGGTCGTGTCAAGCGAATGTAACTAAAAGTTACATACACAAACACGGTGACACTTATAGGTAAAATGCACATAAACCCTTTCCAGAGTATCAACATTTGTTTCATCATCATCATCATCATCGTCGTTGTTGAATTGTTGGAGTACTCTCACATCCCGTAATTTCCGTCCAGGTATGTGGGAAACCTCTCCAGGGATGTGACAGAAATTCTGATTCTACAACTCTTCGCACAAATAGGGCCTTGTAAAAGCTGTAAAATGATCACAGAGGTAAGTAGTTGGTAAGCATAGACTGGAGATGGCCTATTCTGATAATCGAGTAGAAATGCACAAAATAAATGTCGTTGTAAATGAGGTTAGAGCTGTGTTTACTGTATGTTATCTGGAGTGGTGAGAAAGAAAGTCACTATGATTTAATGTAATAATATAATCCTCAAGATCAACTTCTCCTAAATCTAATGAAAAAATATGACTGGAATTTTAGTTCTGTCATTTACCTTTTACAATATATTGGAAGGCTGAATTAACTATTTGGTCTGATATTTTCTCTTGCAGCATACAACCAATGACCCCTATTGCTTTGTAGAATTCTTTGAACACAGAGATGCTGCAGCAGCACTAGCAGCTATGAATGGAAGAAAAATACTTGGAAAGGTGGGATACTTTTCTCGTACACATTTAGTCTGCTGCTTGAAATGTAATGTTTTCTGCCTTTATTTTCAGGAGGTCAAAGTAAATTGGGCCACCACTCCCAGTAGCCAAAAGAAAGACACATCCAGTAAGTGTTATGAGCCATTATGTACTGAAATTGAAATACAAGGTATCTTTCAAACTGTTTTTACGTCATTTTAGATCATTTCCATGTGTTTGTCGGTGATCTCAGCCCTGAGATTACCACTGAGGATGTGAGGGCTGCATTTGCACCATTTGGGAAAATCTCGTAAGGTTTTATTCTTATTTTATTTTTGTGGTTGTTGTTTCTTGAGTTTTGGTTTTTTTCAAAATTACAGCCTTAACATGGATGCTTCCCTGTAAGAATCATGTTTTTGTCACCTGTTTTCAAACACTTGTTACTGCAGCAATAACAGTTATAGTATACAGTACTTGGATTTGTATGTACCACTTCATTAAGAAGACAAAAGAATGACATTGATAGCTGTTTTCAACCCATAAAGAAATAAAAACAAAACAAATGTGTGTATATGTTGTCCACAGGTAAAACGTCTTTGAAAAAATGAGTTGGAAGGAAGACAAAGGCATACCTCTGCAGATTTATGAAAATGTTGTCTAGTTGTTCTGTCATTTTAAATTGATTTCTATTTCGGAATTACAGTTTGAGCAGTTGTAGCATTTTTGTTTATTGCCTTCATGGGCCACCAAAAGAAACCATCGAGATGTGATTGAAGTGTAGACTCTCAGTTTTAAGAGTTTTCCCACAAATATGGCATATACCATTTAGGAAATAATGGCAGATTATGCAGATAACCCCTATTTTCCATGGGCTCGTATGACATAATTGTAAGTAGAGCCATCTTCTTCAATACTTGGGGAAAAAAGACCTTTTTGGGTTCTGATTAGGTCGCTGACTTGTCTTCAAAAAGTTGAGTTGTTTTTATGGAGGACCAAGTAGGTGGCCTCTGGTGTTTATTCATGATGATAGTGATTCTGAAGTTTCACAATTGTGATTCTGCATAGTGTCTTTAATTATATTAATTAAAAATTATATTTTTGTGAAACCTAAAATTCAAACCGAACATCTAGCTACATTGAAATCACATCTCATTTAGATCTGATTCTTCTGTCTCAAATCCATTGTGGTGGTTTATAAAGGTAAAATTACTAAGTCCTCTGTCAATGTCCAAATACTTATTATACATCACAATGTGCATGTAAACATAGCTGTAGATCTGTCAACATAACTTGAGCCATCATGTGATGGATGAATTTGATCCTGTAATCATAGACCCATGCACACTGAAGTCTATGAAAACTGTCTGAAAGAATTGTATTGGCCCCGTCCGGAGTTGTTGATTACCAATCACCTAATGAGTGCTCTCTTACAGTTGTTCACGTGTTTTAATGCATTGTGTCGGCTAGCGTTGCTCTTCTTTGCATATTTAGTATATGGTAAGTGTCAGCACAATGTAAGCTGTGTATATGAACCTGAATAGCCTTTAGATGTGGGTCTCAGTGAAGTAATAGCATTTTGGTTATTTTACAGAAATGCTCATAGGATTGGACAGGAGCTTGAAGGCTAACAGCAAGGAACTGTGCACTCTGGAGACTCAGATGTAGTTTTTTCTCTATTTATTCCATTTTTCCTCTGTCTTTATTTGTAGATGCTCTGTATTTACGTGGTATAGCATAGATTATCACAGTCAATATTAAATGTATTCATCTAAATTTATATTTAAAGTGTTTGATTTTTAAATTGCATATTAAGTTTTGTTTCATTAAGCTCTTCCAAAAATTCTTAAAATTGTCAATTTCTCAAAATTTGCAGCTCCCCAAATGCCATACTCCGTATTGGTGTCAAAGAATTGACCAAGGGAAAAAAGAAATCTGGCCATGTATGCCATTTAATTCCTTTTTTCTTCTTCTTCTTCTGTATTCTATATATTTTTAATTGGTAGGACAGGAGTCTATTTTAAGAATGCATGGTAGTGTACAGCATATATTTCGTGAGATTCAAAGTAGTAGGTAAAGTGGTGCTTTTGTGGCATTCATTTGTTAATACATCTGAAGATGTGTAAAATCTATCTGTAGACTGCATGTACACCTACTTAATTCCTGCTTTTGAGTCAGTGAGTCAGCTCTCAGTCCAGGGTCCTGATAGCTACCAGTAATATTGGACAGTGTAGTGGAATCACAGTTCAGTGTGTCTTTTGTGTGGCTCCTTTTAATAGATTTTATTTATTTATTTTTATATAATGCAATGTGACTGGAATACTCACTAAAAATGATTTCACATTTTGCTCCAGAGATGCTCGAGTTGTGAAGGACATGGCGACAGGCAAATCAAAGGGGTATGGATTTGTGTCCTTCTACAACAAACTGGTAAGGCTCCAGTGCCGCAACACAGATGAAAGGTTATTTCTTTTCCTGTTTATTACTCTCTTTTTTTTCTGGCAAATATATGTAGAAAACTAGGAATGCATAGTTACACACACACACACACAGTCATACATACCTACATAACCTCCTACTCTAACATTGTTGAGAATACCAGGCACAGAAAAATTTGTAGATTTTTAGCCTTAATGTGATCACTCAATTTCCTCAAATAGTGGCTGTGTTCCAATTAGTCATTGGCTGCATCATCCGCTTAGGCCCCACCGCGCACTGAGCGACATGGCAGAACGCGACGGAAGTGGACCATCACAAAAAAATATACAGTGGGGCAACAAATTATTTAGTCAGCCACCAATTGTGCAAGTTCTCCCACTTAAAAAGATGAGAGAGGCTTGTAATTTTCATCATATGTATACCTCACCTATGAGAGACAAAGTGAGGGGAAAAAAATCCAGAAAATCACATTGAGGATTTACCCCGGCTCTTGCCTGAATTGATTAATTGTGTGTGTGTGTGTGTGTGTGTGTGTGAGAGACAGACCGACCGACACACCCACACACACACACACACACACCCCCACAAAATTTGGGTCCCGAGGGTCGGCCACTCATAAAAACTAGTTGCAGAACCCTGCACTGTTCAGTTGGGTTCAGCCACATTGCTCTGTGTGCGTGACGGGCTTAAGCCAAGTTAACATCTTCCTTTTCCCGGAGTGAACTGCTGAGCCAATTTGAACTGTGTCGTTATATTCTTTGTCACCTAAAACAGCAGCGCCAAAGCACGTAATTAAAGTGTGGATAGTTATCGCATGTTGTAAACTGTTTCCCTGGGCAGTGTTAAAGAAGATCGTACTTTATGGGGACAGTATTCTTAATCAGCGTTCCGGTAGACTCAAATGAGCTTCCTGTGATGTTATCTGCATCCATGTACTCTATATTCCAGGGCGTTAATTTTCACTTTTCTTGCCATTTCTCCACATTCTGCAGAATGGTCCTTTTTATAAAAATCCAAATATGCGAATGTAGAGCTAAACATCTCCTCCCTTCTGCATTTGAGTAAACAGGCCACTATTTGTGGAAATTAAGCATGTTAATTTATTGACTGCTAATATTACTAATCAATATAGTTTAGACACTTTTGATTAATGATAGATTCAGTTAAGGAGCAGGTTGAACTTTTTTATTTGTTCCTATAGGATGCTGAGAACGCCATTGTTCACATGGGCGGGCAGTGGCTAGGAGGACGCCAAATCAGGACCAATTGGGCAACACGAAAGCCACCTGCTCCAAAAAACTCTCAGGACAGTAAGTTTTGGATTAATATGTTTTGCTGATTCTACGGAAATGGTGTGTGAAGTTTTTTGTCTCAAATGTTTTTTGTTAATTTCAGATGGCTCAAAACAACTGAGGTTCGAGGATGTTGTGAGCCAGTCCAGTCCACAGAACTGTACCGTGTATTGTGGAGGGATCCAGTCTGGACTGTCTGGCAAGTAGTTCTCATCTGTAGTAGTAGTAGTAGTTCTGCTGGATCTCTGTCAGTTTCGACAAATGTACAATAGATTGCTTTTTCTTTACAATTATCTCAGATCAATTAATGCGGCAGACATTCTCACCATTTGGTCAGATCATGGAAATCAGAGTCTTCCCAGAGAAGGGATATTCTTTCATCAGGTAATTGCAACGTTTGGCCTTTAAATGTCAAACAAGTTCTCTGTTGAATAAAATTGCCTGACACACACTTCTCCTTGAAAGGTTTTCCTCCCATGACAGTGCTGCCCATGCCATTGTGTCAGTAAATGGCACAGGCATTGAAGGACACATAGTGAAGTGCTACTGGGGAAAAGAATCTCCTGATATGACCAAAAGTTCACAGCAGGTAAAGTTAATGGAATATACTTGACCGTATTTGATTTTGATATTGTACTAACGTACATCATTTGGAGTCAAGTCCACTATTTGCTCCTGAATGAGTGACTTTTAAATCACAGGTTGAATATGGTCAATGGGGGCAGTGGAATCAGCTTTATGGAAGTCCACAGCAGCAATATGGGCAGCAGTATGTGACTAATGGATGGCAAGTTCCCTCCTACAGCATGTATGGCCAGTCATGGAATCAGCAAGGATTTGGAGTAGAGTATGTATCAAAGTCATGCAGCCTTAGACTGACATGATACACCCTCATAATTAGAACAATTTTGCAAAAATATTCCTTGTATGCAATGAACTTGCTTGTTAATAATATTAATAATTGATTTCGCAGGCAATCCCAGTCGCCCGGCTGGGTCGGAGGATTTGGCTCTCAATCAACTCAGGCTTCAGCCTCAGCAAGTTCAGTCGTGTCCAACCTGACCAACTTCAACATGACTGGTTATCAGACACAGTGAGCTGGTGCTAACACAAGCCTATTACTGAGAAGAACCAGCTCTGGTCAAAACATATTCTTCAAGCCTCTATTTACCTCATAGGACAAATAACATTTTTAATTGATAGTGCCCATTTCCCCAAGAATGTTTCAAATGTTTTTTTTCCCTACTGAAAGGTTCACCTACAGTTTATGAATATGTGCCAGACTACATAATGTAAGTCTAGGCAACATCAAATTAATCAGAAGGCATTCTCACTCCTGTGTCGCACATTGGCCCCTTTGTGTGATTCATTTTAGCAGGAATTAAAAAGTAATAATTGCACTCAGATTATATGACCATCTTCATACACATAATCTTGTGCTTGCCTACATTCTGGAACGTGATATCCAATCCATCTCGTAATACACAGGTAGGGAACTTGCCTTTATTACTCATGTACACTAGAGCAAAGGGACAATAGGTGACAGTAAATGCAGTAGTCCTACCGAACAGCTACAGTAACTGTTAGCTGTGGGCGAAACCCCTCAAGATCCCCCAAAATAAAATCCTAATCACATCTCAAATTTGAGTAAAGCTTTAATAAATTAAAATTGATCACATCACTCTGTACATCCAAAACTTTGTTTTTTGCTGGAATCTCACTAAGATGTAGTGTTATGTTCTTTTGAAACCTCAATTTAGAGCAATATATACTTATACAATGTTCTTCACACTTCTAAAACAAATATATAATATTTTCTATTTGTTAGTTGCTGTCCTTTCAGAACGTTAATGTACTACTTTTGTTCGGTGGATTTTTCTATTTTATACACCAGGTAAGAAAACACCACAAGCCTGAGTTGAAATTTTTAATATAAGTCTGTGCAAATCAAAAGTGTCTCATATAACCACCATTGCGACAATTTCAATGAGCCACGGCCACCATACAGCGTTGGTCTATGTTCAGCCAACAGCCATAGTCACTGCATTTTTGATATGAATGAAAAGTGCTTTGTAAATAGAACTCCTGAAATAGTTTGCAGCGCACAAAAATTTCTAGAGTGCTGTGGCTTTAAAAAGCATTACAACAGTGGAGGTATTTCTCAGTTTGCTTTTATAAGCAAGGATAATGTTATTTTCACTGCTTCCCCCCCCCCCCCCCCCCCCCCGCCGAGTGTTTCCGAGTGAGCAACTGCATGTTCTTAGCAAGCTTTTGATATGTATTATGTTCATGAGCCTGTCTCGTAGCAAAGGGAAAAACTCCAGGATAGGCTCGCTGTTATATTTAATTCAAGTGTTAAATTAAACAAAACAATTCATCCTCTTTTCACAGATAATCTTTATGCTGATTCTGGGCTGGTTTCCTAAAGGAATCTGAAGTCTCCTGCCTTTTTCTTTATTCCTTTCATACCAACCCCGTTTAGAGCATTTTCTAATCACCCACCTTTGTAAAGACAAATAGATCTTACATCCTTTAAGATGTGATTGCCTAATTTATTTTATGCTTATCACATATTATAGAAAGGATCTGTAACTATGGCAACCTTTTTTGTTTTTCTTTGTTTGTTTGTTTTTTAAAGACAGCAGGCACTACTTTTCCCCCTCAGTGCACTCTGAAGTAAAGGGTAATGACAGGCACCCTTCCATTTGGCTTGAAATTATGTGCCATTTGTTTTATCACACGTGTAAGAGTAGACATACTTGATAATTTTTTTTGTGGGGGGGGGGGTGTCTTGGTTAGAACTGGTTGGATTAACAATATAATAATAATTGAAAAACATCATGCATCTCCAGTAATATTGTACATAACTAAGGGTAGTATGTTATAAAAAATGTCATCAGTAAATATCAGCAATGTCATACAGGGGTGCCTCTTAATTAATTTGTCCAATTGTAAAATGTCCACTGAGGAATTAGCATTTTTCTTGAAGTAGCAGGAAGCAGATGGTGTTTTCGCTTGAACTGCACGATTGTGACGTGTAATATTTGTTGCATAAGATATTGAATGTAATGACAACTTGCTTTCATGACAAATCATAAGTGATGTTTAATAAAAGCTGGGAATGGTTTTCATTAGAAAATAGAAAACACAGTCACTTGAAATAAAGACATTCAAACCAGAGGTTTTAGTATTTTTATTAGACACTTATTTAATTGCATTTATATTTTGCATCTAACCAACACACTTTACTCTCTTATACAGTATTTGAGCATTTGCAGCTCAAGACCTGGAGAGATATGATGGATTATTAAACCCTTTATTGCATATTAACATTTAAAAAAGAAAAACACACTTCATACTACGCAAAAAAGTTGACAACCTTTGAGTAAATGATAGATATATTTGTAAACCATTTAGCAACTATAACTCAGCCAGATTTTAGGCATTTATTAGTTATACTGTATTGCACAACAGTCAATTTCGATATCTTACACAACACTTATATGTAGTTTTATATTTAGGTGGAATCCACAACTACATTGTAGTTATCTAAATATTTTAGCTTAATCATTTTTATCTATAGCTCTAGTGCTGATGTCTAGAAAGCAAATTAAAAAATGCAAACATTTACATATTTAAATGAAACATGACCGATCAAAGTGTTGAAGATTTGCATGTTGAAATGAATGTTCATCTTGGAGGATATTTTTGGTAAAGAGATATTACTTTTAAAGCATTAAATATTTGATCTGTAACTTGTTCTTTATCCCCAATGGAACACATGCCATTGTCACTTATCAAGGTTTTATCACATATGACAGTCATATGTGGGGATGGAGCAAATTCTCCCTGATGTCGTCGCAGCCTTTGTCCCTCGATCCACACAAACCAGCATACTCCCATCTGAGGCATTTTTATCCACCTGCATGTGGTAATTAGAAAAAGGAAGTGACATATATTGCCAATCATACTTACAGTGCTGTGAAAACATATTGGCCCCTTTCTCTAATTCTTATATTATTGCAGTTTCCCCACTTTGTTAAAGATCATAAAACAAATAACAAACAATATTAGACAAATATCAATCAAGTGAAATTAAAATGCTGTTTTTAAATGATTTCATTTATTAAGAAAAAAAAAACCTATTCAAAGTTACCTGGCCCAGTGTGAAAAAGTAATGGCCCCCTAAACCTAATAACTGGTTGGGCCATCCTCAGCAGGAACAACTGAAATCAATAATTTTCTATAACTGGCAATGAGTCCCTCACATCTTTGTGGAGATATTCTGGCCCACTCTTCCTTGCAGAATTCAGAAAAAAATGGAGGGTTTTCGAGCATGAACAACATTTTTAACGTCATGCCACTGCATTTCAATCAGATTCAAGTCTAGACTTTGACTAGGCCACTCCAAAACCATTTTGTTTTTAAAGTCATTCAGAAGTTGAAGTGCTGGTGTGTTTTGCATCGTTATCCTGCTGGAGAACCCAAGTGTGCTTCAGCTTAAGGTCACAAATAGATGGCTGAACATTCTCCTTCAGGATTTTCTATTGAAGAGCAGAATTCATTGTTCCATCAATCACAGCAAGTTGTCCAGGTCCTGAAAGTACAAAGCAGCCCAAGACCATCACACCACAAGCATGATTGACTGTATGATGCTCTTTTTCTGAAATGCTGTGCTACATTTACGCCAGATGTAACGAGACACACACCTTCCAAAAAGCTCAACTCTTTTCTCGTTAGACCGTATAATATTCTCCCAAACATCTTGGGAATCATTCAGATATTTTCTTTTTTGTGTGCAAAATAAAGACAAGCCTTGACATTCTTTTTGGTCAGCAGTGGTTTTCGCCTTGGAACTCTGCCATGGATGCCATTTTTGCCCAGTCTCTTCCTTATTGTTGTGTCATGAACACCGACCTGAGGCAAGGGAGGCCTGCAGTTCTTTGTCCTGAGTTCCTTCGTGGCCTCCTGGATGAGTCATAGCTGTTCTCTTGGGGTAATCTTTGTAAGCCGGCCACTTCTGGGAAGCTTCACCACTATTCCATGTTTTCTCCTTGTGAGGATAATGGCTCTCCCTATGGTTCGCTGGAATCCAAAAGCTTTGGCTTTTGTTACCCTTTCCAGATTGATAATGTCAATTACTTTATTTTCGACTATTCTGGAATTTCTTTGGATCGGGTCATTTTGTTTCATCATTTCTCGATCTTTTGTCCAATGATGATTTTTGAGACGGATTCTATTTAAGTGATTCCTTAATTGAACAGGTCTGGAGGTAATCAGGGTTTGGTGTGATCAGTGAAAATTAATAAAAAATTGCGATTAGCCACAATTAGTTCATGATTTAACAAGGGGGGGGGGGGGGGGGTAATTACTTTTTTCACACAGGGCCTGGAAATTTGGAATAGGTCCCCCCCTTAATAAATGAAATCCCCATATCCCCATTTAAAAACAGCATCTTAAGTTCACTTGGGTTATATTTGTCGGATATTTACATTTGTTTGATGATCTTAAACATTAAAGTTGGAAAACTGCAAAAATATAAGAATTAGAGAATGGGGCCAATACTTTTTCACGGCACTGTACATAAATGATTTATGAATGCCTTTATGCTGATTGTAACAGACGTTTAGTTTTTGTTAGTTAAAGGTTAAAGTTATTGTCATTGACTTGTCATTTTTCTAACATTACAAATATCTTGAGCTGTTTAGGCTCACCCATTAGGCAAAATAGGCACATGCTAAGGGCGCTATGGCCTCCAGAGGGTGCCACCAAATCGGGCAAAAACACCTTCAACATACTATACTGTAATTATGATAAAACTTGTTATTACCAATAACTCCTAAAATGGAAACGGTAACCTAGATTCAAATGTTAAGCAATGCCAAATTAACATGGCTAAAAATGAATAAGCAGAGGTGGGGGAACACTGACTTTAACTCTGGATTTGACTGGAACTACATGATTAACAAATCATCTGTCATGAGCCATCCTGCAATACTACGTTTGGAGCCCGGGTGGCACTTTAAGGCCCCCCCCCCCCGCTCTCTCTCTCAAATATTTAAAAAGCTCAATTGGAAAAAGGAAGGACCAAAAATTAACGGCGCTTATTTGAGCCATCTTCATTTTGCAGACGACATCATTTTAATCTCCTACTATGATGAACAACTACAGCGTCGTATTCAGGAATTAGAGTTAGTAAACCGTCGCTATGGTCTGAAAATGAACAAAAGCAAAACGAAGGTCATGTTCAATCGTTACTGTCCACAAAAAGATATCAAAATGGAGGACTATGTCCTAGACGCCGTCGACAACTACATCTATTTAGGCTAACTTGTTACAATGGATGGAAATACAAGCACTGAAGTTGAACACCGCATAAAGCTTGCCTGGAAGGCTTAGTGTTATATTCAAGAACAATCTTCCCATTTGCTTGAAAAGAAAAGTTTTCGATCAATGTATTTTACCAGTCCTCACTTACGGTAGTGAAACTTGGACTACGAATGCCAAAGTTATACAAAGACTACGTGTAACCCAAAGGAACACGGAACGCCAAATGTTGAAAATAAGCATTCACGACAAGAAAAGATGCAGTTGGATAAGACAGCAGACGCAAAAAATAAAAAGCCTTAAATGGAAATGGGCTGGCCACGTTGCCCGAAGAGCTGACAAAAGGTGGACCACAGAAACTATCAATTGGATACCACTGGACACAAAGCGACCACGGCGAAGACCTAAAAGTAGATGGATAGATGAAATCATTAAACGCACCGGAATACACTGGCAACAAACGTTGGAAACGTGAACAAGAGGCCTTCATCCTGCAGTGGATAGATAATGGCTGCTGCTGATTTTATATATATATATATGTTGTTGTTTTTTTCTCGACGGTTTTATTTACATTTGAAAAGTGGCATATCCAAAATTATTCAAACGCTTTGCAAACTGTCGAAGTCTATGGAAAACGTTTTTTTTTTAAATGTCCAATGTTCTTGACCATTCTAAATAGTTCAAGCTGTTGTAAAGCATTCTAATATCTAATATAGTTAAGATTGGAGCTCACTGTGGACCTGCGGCTGCGCATTGTGGCTGCTCACAAGTTAGGAAAGGGCTAAAGCTATATCTGAATGTTTTCAAGTTCCAGTGGTCTACAGTGAAATTTTATATTTAAAAAATACAAGACATTCTGCACTGTGGAAAATCGCAGAGGACGTGGTTGGAAGCCAAACTTAACACCTGTGCTGTCCAGGATAGTGAGCATCATCACCACCAAGGCCATTCTGGTGAATCTGGGCTATGCTGGTGGCAACGTCTCAGGGGAGACAGTCCAATGGACACTGTACACTGCTGGCTGGATTCCACTGACGCAGACCAAGGAGGACGCCACTTCTCCAGAAATGGCATTCAAAAGCCGGCTTGGCCTTTGCAAATGCTTTTCTGGACAAAGAAGAACATTTCTTGTCTTCTATTTTATGATCAGATTAAACCAAATTTGAATTGTTTGGCCACAATGATGTTATTTGGCGTAAAAAAAAGGGGGATGCCTTCAACCCTAAAAAGACCATCCCTACTGTCAAATACGTACGTGGTGGGAACCTAACACTTTAGGGGTGTTTTTTAGCCAATGGACAAAGAAACCTTATCACAGACTTTAATCAGTGGACTTGCTTGGTTTTTGCTACAGTAACATGGGACTTGGTTGAATCTTGAAGTTGAACTTGCGACTTGCACACAACTTGCACACATGACTTACTCCAACCTCTGCAAATAAGGGCTGGCTCTGGATGATTATACTCACACTCTGGATGATTATACTCACAATGTGATTAGTCATTGACTTCCCATTGTTTTTGTTTACATCACATAAATCCTCAATCCCAATTTTCTTCAAAATCAACTGAATCTTCATAGTTATGTCAGACATGGCACTTTCAAGATGGAGAACCTGCCTGGCCAATCTGCAATTAAGAAAGAGAGAAGGTGACTCAGCTTGATTAAGTGAGAGGAAATTTATCCAGTTTTTGTTTTGTTTTGTTTTGTTTTGAGAAATGTGACCTTAGAAACTGTTCTCGGTCCATAAAGGTGTGACCAGAGTTGTTCTTTTGGTCACTTAAGCTCACTGGAGGCTTTCCCCCAAAATCTTTCCCATAATTCATTCCAAGATTGTTGAGTTCAGCAGTAAGGGCATCCTGACAAAATGTAAAAACGAAAACGCTTTATTGGACTTTGTTACATCACATTATAGACCAAGATATTAGGACATTCAGGTCAAAGCGTGTTCCTCTACAAACCCTCTTTTCCTCCAATTCTGTTTTCATATTTTCCTGTTCATCCTCATCTAGAATGTGGTTCCCATCACGGTCAAACTGTGAGAACGCGGCAGAAATTTCATGATCGGCATGTCCCATCCTGCAAGATCATCAGAGTGGTGAGGCTTGTGTTTAAAACTTTGGGATAACAAGATGCAATATTTTTCTTTGTCACTTACTCTTTTAAAGTTTCTCTAAAATCCTTGAATTCAATTTCACCAGCTCCAGCGCGTAGAGCCCTCTGGACATCTGATATTTTCTCATTTTTAAGTTTCAGCTTCATGAATGTCTTCATGTAGCTCTGATTGGAAGATCATCCAAAGCATGTGAGATCATATTTAAATCTTAAATACACATTTCTACACGACAGTGGTTTTTGTTACCTGTTTGATTATGTCAGTGATCTGGAGCTCATCTTTTTGGGATGATAACTCCTCTTTGACCTCAGAATATGTGTCATTTATGATGGCAAGAAACATGTTCTGAAGAGATATGAAACAGTAAGCTCTAAATATATAGTGTTATTTTACTTTCAAATCAAAATCAAGTTGGAGGATGGCTTACTAGCAGGACAAAGAAAACGAAGAAAACGTAGGTGACAAAATAAATTGGTCCAAGGACTCTGTTTGCACGATCAATTGCGTCATAATCAAAGTCTCCTAGAATAATCCTGAATTGGGTGAAGCTGCAGGGAAAATATGGAAAGGCAGTGGTTAGTTCAAGCACAACACAGTTTCAGGTTATGTTGCTGTTTTGGATGTCTCTTACATGCACTTGACAAAGGTGCTGAAGGATTCCACTTCTGTACCAAACAGCAAATATCCGAGCTGAGCGTACGCGAAGAACACAATGAAGAACATTATGGCAAACCCTACAATGTCTTTGGCACAGCGACCCAGTGTGGAGGACAGTTGGGTCATGGTCTTATTGAAACTAATGTACTTGAAGACCTACATAGAAAAGAAGCGCACACACTGTTTTGGAATGGTGACAAATATCAAAATCGAGAGTGCAATGAAGCAGCATTTTACCTTGATCCATGCAAAGAACAGGTTGACTGCATTCATATTGTTGTATTGTGTTTGCCAGAATGCCAGAAATTCAAAGTCAGCATAGATTTCTGGTTGATCCAACAATTTACCAAGCAACTTGTCCACTTTGACTGTACGGAAGATATTGAATACAATGGCGACAATGGCGAGCTGGAAATGAGAAGCATGTTAATTGATTCAAGCTCCTTGAAAGCTGGAATAATTCCTCCTAACAACAACATATTCTTACCAGTATGACCACTATGTCAAGTATGTTCCAGATGCTTTTGAAGTAGGAGAACTTGTGTATTCGAAGCTCAAGAATCTCCTCCACAACATAATAAAGGATGAACAAACAGAAGATCATCTCACAACTCAGGATGAAGTAATCCCAATAGTTGATGTAGCGAATCAGTTTGACTGTTCGGATCTGGTAGGAAGGGATTGCGCCACCAGTTGCCGGGAACTCCACTACCAACCTGTCAACAGACGGATGACAAACACAAATGGGGATGCTAATCAAGTAATTTGGATTTCAATCTGTACCTGATGACACAGAACATGTTGATGTTCGCATTGTAAGTGGAGAAGTCAATGAAAATAGCCCTGGTTCCTCGGTCTAGCCAAAGGTTCTCCTCCAGCTCCCTCAGTACAATGGCGCTTTCCTCCTTGGTTCGACCCAGGTCCTGGTAGTATCCTGCTCCACTGTAGGTGGTCAGCAAACCCCAATGCGAGGAACCCTTGATCACTTTTTCGGTGTGGTAGCTCCATCTGCAGAGGCACAAAACAACACAAATATCTAAAGCAAGCAGTGGCAGCTGGTAGAATTTTCTGTCTCAATCTGTTAGTGAGCACTTATTCTTTGCCGAGATAATTCTTCCACCTCACAGGTATGCTATTTCAAGATGGTGATTAGAGAGCATGATTATTGCACAGTTGTGCCTAAGGCTGCACAAAATAAAAGGCCCCTCTAAAATATGCAGTTTTACTGTACTGGGAGCTCCAGGGGCAGAGGCATCGCCATCGGCGGGGCCATAGGGGGTCGTGCCCGCCCACCAAGATGCTTGTGCCCCCCGACTTGAGACACCGATCTCTAAAAACAAAGATTGTATTTTATTTATTTATTTATTTATTTTTTCATCATTAGTAGTGTTTGTGTTAAGAAATACTTATGTGTTTTATTTTTAATTTTTATCAGTAACACATTAAAAATGTGGACAAAAAAAAAAGTTGGGCTGGTGCATACTGTGTAGGCCTGCATATGTCATGTACGTATGGATGTCATGTTGGCTCACAACAGTCCCGCACAATTTTTGAAGTGAATCTGCAAGTATTTTTGATCATTATTAATTGCGGATACATGCAAGCGGTTGAAAACTCAAAACAGTGTCCGCTGCAAAACTGGATACTAAACCGACGTCAGAGAGATGGATGTGCGTTTTGGTGCATGCAGTATGGAGCTCATTGGCACACTGGCTATTTTGGACCCAGAAGCCGAAGATTAATTTGCTTGACCTGAAGATGGAAAAGGACAATAGTTAACATACTTAGCACATTCAAATGTGCACTCACTCCAAGCTATAGTCCAACAGCATTTCTCACAGCCTGCTCACTTGCCCTAACTTTAGCTTTCACGGCAATGTGAGAAAACTCTTTTTCCTCGGACCATGGCGCAGAATGCTGGCCAGACGCAAGACCCATGTGATTCAAGTTGCTTTTGAAAAGAATCCGCTTCCCGCTGTTTGTGTTGGCAATGTATGATGAGCTCTTACACTGCTCTGTGGTGCTTTTTCAGTTTGAGAGATGCTTCTGGTCTTACACCTCATAAATTGAAAACTCAAGCCTGTGAATATTCTCATTCATCCAGGCAGTGGCGGGCGGTGCATTTCGGACATGGGCCTTAGCTCAGCAGCCGATGACAGACGGATGTGACGTTGGCCCCACGGTGGGAGGCTTCACGTATGTAATTCGAGCTTATATACATAGAGCGGCATTCAAATCAGGGCGCAGGAGAAGTGTGCACGAACATGCTTCTATCTCTTGTATCGAAGACGAGCCAATGCGCTTGTAAAACTTGACAGTCTGTGGCTAAAGATTTTTGCGCCGTTGGGTGGAAATGCATCATAATACAGATGAAACAAAAAAACTTTATTCATCATTTACTATAAATTATTTAGCCTACTAATCTAAAAATAGATGTACGTATATTTTGAAATATCTCCATTGTATTTTATTCGTATTTAGTCTTATTCAGGATACAGTAATTTGGTGAGTGGTGGGGCAGCGCCCTGAAGCCCTCTATTGGCCAGTCGCCTCCGAGAGAAGAGCAACATGAACCCGCAGTGACAAGGAATAACTCACGCTGTGCCGTTGATTAGACCAAAGTCGAGATCATCCTCCTTCTTCTCGTTGTAGACATCGTAACACCCTGTGATCTCATCCTGGAAGTCTTTGTGAACTTTGCAGGAGTTGTTCTTGATCTTGATCTGTCTCATCCTCGGGACTCCCAGCAACATGTTCTCATAGTAGATGAATGACTGATCTCCACTGTCCAGGGTCTGGTTATTGTACCATTTTGTCCAGTAGAGGCCATCTAATAATGGTTCCTGAGCAAACTGGTCATACAGAAACAAGTTGAAATCTTCAGAAATCCTCAATTGATTCCCACTGTCATGAATAATTGAAAAAATACAAAAGAACAAATACTCACAGTCCAGAAATCCCCCATGGTGCTGATGGACTGAAACTTAACCCCACTTTCTCCGGCTGTATTCACAAACAGGTCGGTCATGGCTTTGGTGTAATAGTAGGCGTTTGTGCTTGTCATACCGTATGTCACTGAAAGACAACGTCATGACATTGTTAACACCTTAACACCGATCCTTATCTGGCTTTGCTCAGGCTCGGCTTAAAACGTCACTCCATTCATGGCTCCAAAGATAAGGAACGTCAAAGGCAGGACACACACAAGCCCTCATTGAATGATGCGTTTGTGTCGCAACCATCATTTGGATCCAGATTAGAGGCTGTAATTTGTTTGAGGAGAGAGCAAGCCAGACTGACACAAATAGCCTCATCAAACAATGTAAAGAAACAATGGATGAGGCCAAATGCTCTTATCGCTAAAAGGCAAGAGGGTTGTGGTCATGTCCCTTGCACAGCTAATGGTTGGCTTGACAAAGGCTCTCAGGTGGAGGGATGGGGAGGACATTTGCGGTAGGGACTAAAGCAGGAGTGGTGACGACTTTTTACGTTAAGCCAACTGTCCCAATTGCCTTATGATCTCAATTCTTATTTTCTACCAATTCATACATTATTTTTGAGCACTTCAATCTTTTAATCATAATCTAGGGGCCATATTTGGTAATAGATTTTCTACAGTATAACTACATCATACCCCCATGATGATATAGTAATTACAATTTAGAACGAAATGTATACTGAACAACCACAATAACTTAGCCACCTGCACCAAGACTTTGACTCACTTATGTAGTATATTTATGCAACCAAAAGATTACAAACAACAGTATGACACAGTGCAGTTCAACATCACAGCAAACTACAACCACACTAGTTTTAAATGAAACTACTTGTCAAGGCATAATGTTTGATAAAGCCGTTGTATTGGGTCTCTTTGGATTGTACATGTGGGTAGAGTACAAGTCAAAACTTTGGACACACTTGCTGATGCTAAAAATGAGAGGATTTGCTATAAACAAGATTGTTATCATGAAATATTGCTAGAGTTATAATTTGGGGGACAAAAAGTGATAGCTCTTGTAATTGTTTTAATTGCTCTATTGAAATTTTGAACGTCTAAACAATTCACCACATTCCCTATGAAAGGTTAATGGAAGACATTGCATATCCAGTTTTTTGGGGTCAATCAAACTTGACTAAACGTTTTGAAGACGTTGCAGGTTAAAGAATTCATTTCTTTCATCAACATTCTGTATGGAATCAAGTTACTCATTGCTCGTAGCTACAGTGAATATAACGACATTAGAAGTACCGTTCACATTTCACATGTCTAATAACCACATCTGTTGATCTGATTACTTACAAAGACAAATATCCAGCAAAAAGACCAGATAGACCATTAACTCCCGTAGAGTAGTGCGGACAAACAGTTCCCGGTTGTCGGAGGTGTTTTCAGTCAGTGTTGTACCCCACAAACCTACCAGGAATATTGAAAAGAAAAAAATATATCAGAAAAATCTTCTGCTGTTGAACCAATACAACTATAGACATAATGATTAGGATAGATTTTTGGATTATTATCTTTTGGAAATAATCTTTGCAATGTGTATTCCAAGATGAGTGTTACAGTTGATATTTAGAGTAGAACCTAGCCAAGTTAAGAATATTCCTACCTTTAATGAAAGAACAGCAGCCTCTGGGTTCCTTCACCAGGATTTTCTCAGCCGAGTGTGGCTCCTGTGAGACGGGGCCGTGGGTGTCCACGTTGTACGTGCCCTCCATGGAGCCCTGGAAGTGGGGCTCGGGGTTGTACACTGTGCTCACAACTCGGGGCAAGGGCGGTGAGTTGCCAATGTAACCCTGGTTCACCCATGAACCCATGTTTTCCAGCTCACATTCCACCTGGCTGGACAAGTGGCTGTCAGCACGGTTGTTCAGCGTCTTCATGGTGCAGGATCAAAGAAGAAAGTGAAGCAGAGCAGTGTGGGCAGCTTTTTAACACCTGCGCAGTAAACGGTTATAAGGAGTAGGTGACATAAGCGTTGTGGAGGGAGGAGCTGCCAGTCCTCTGCAGGATCATTTGTTCTCATCAGATTTTAACCTGTTAGGAAATAGAGAGCGGTGACAGCATGATGATGGCTTTATATGGAGTTCACTCATCTTTCCAAATTAAAAATGTTCAGAGGTTCGCACCCCATAGTGGAAAACGGCAACAATAAACGTCTGTAGGACTGACTAATTGGACAAGCACTGAAATAGGATGAACTGTGTCTAAGGGTTCTTACATGTAATTTTACATTTTAAAAGTGGTACCGAATATCCCTACTCAAAAGTTTATGTTGCCGTAACCTTGAGCTGTACCTGCACGATCGTGATCAAATCAGAGCACTATCAAAAATAGTGCAATTGAAAATCTTGCTCATTTTTTTCTTGACACTATCATCGTATTTGTAATATCTTTGTTATTGTGGAGGTACTTTCCAGTGGTGTACAACTTCACTGCACCATATTGAAAAATGTTGTTATTATATTTGAGTTTTCTGTATTCAGCAATAGGATTCAGGTCAGTTCTGTAATAATTATATTAATGATAAGTACTGTAAAATAAAGTTAATACAGCTTGCACTATATAGACATAAGGCCTCCTAAAATGGTATACTGTACACATTTAGGTTCAGGAATATTCTTACCCCCCCTTGACACAAAAGCTTTCCTCTGACATATTGTAAACAAACACACCTGTATATGTAATCTACATTTTAAACAATTAAATACTGCATATTGTTAAAATGTCACAGTATTAAAGTTTTGCAATTGTTAAGTCCCACTAATATAAATAAATAAATAAATAAATAAATAGGTGTGTGTGTGTGTGTGTGTGTGTGTGTCTATATATATATATATATATATATATATATATATATATATATATATATATATATATATATATATATATATATATATATATAGGGGTGCAACGATACACAAAATTCACAGTTCGGTTCAGTACCATCACGGTTCGATATTTCGTCAATACAAAAAAACGATAAATTTTTTAATTAATGAATTTTATGGAAATTGCCAACATGTAATAATAAAATAATAATATAATAAAATAATATTAATTTAAAAAACTAACGTATCTGATGGAGAAATAACCCATCTTCTGTGGTGCATTCTTAGCAACAGAGCATATTTTACAAATAAATAGCTCTTTTGAAAATAAAAGTTATACCATAACTAGCCCAGTAGCTGTGACAGCATTATCTATATTCCTGGCATTGTTAGTAGTCACAGGTATAGTTAGTTACTTGTGCAGGTCTACAATCTTGTCCCTGATGTCCTTAGAAAGTTCTTTGGTCTTGCCCATGATGGAGAGATTGGTGTGTGATTGATCGATTTGTTACTTTATACAGGTAACAAGTTGAGCTGTCTCATACAGCTAACGAGTTTAGACTAGGAGTACTTTCTTAAAGTGGGAGGACTAGTCTGTGGGAGCCAAAATTCTTTATTGTTGGGAGGGGATCAAATACTTACTTCACTCAGTAAAATGGAAATACATTTTCATCTCTTTTAAAATGTGATTTTCTGGATTTTCTTTTAGATTTTCTGTTTCTCACTGTTAAAATAAACCTACCATTAAGATAAATTGTAGAGCGGTCATGTCTTTGTCAGTGGGTGAATTTTCAAAATTAGTAAAGGATCAAATAATCTTTATCGAACATATACAAAAACAAATCAGCACAAGATAGGCTATAAGACACAATGGAAGAAAATAAACAGAAAAAACAATAATAAACAAAAGGAATGCCGATGACCAATAGGAATAGGAAGCGGTCTAAAAAACATCTTAGGTCCTACTCGTAATTCTGAGTACAGGTTTGATTGGTGTAGTAATAGTAAAGTAGGAAGCTAATGGGATGTAATATATTCTAGGTATCCTAAACTAGCAGGTCCATGTAAAGTAATCGCAACATAATAAAGACGGAAGCTAATTATATACGGTATAATCTATAATCAAAGTATCCAGGGACGCTTGTGATTGGCTCTCTCTGCATCTTTTTGCACAATTGTCAAAAAAAAAAATTATACCAGCATTACCAGATTACGAGCAACCTTTTATTGCTCAGTGGCTGTTTTTCTCAATGTCTTTATCTCTCAAAAGTATTCTGTCAATTGAGTGTCTGTTGTCATACTCGAGCGGCTACAACTACCGGAGACAAATCCCTTGTGTGTTCTTGACATACTTGGCGAAATAAAGATTCTGATTCTGATTCTGACGGGACATTCTGCCGTAGTCTCAAACATCATAGTTTTCCAAATATGACTTCAAAGTGCCAACTTGTGATGCAATTTATTCGTTTATTTGAGGTTTTGAAAAGGTTAGACTCGTTGCTACACATTTGAACACATAAAAGAACATTGACCTTCGAACAGTTTCATTTTTTAAATTACGGACAATTTTTCTGGAACATTTATTTATCTGATTTGTCATGAAGTGATATTGTCTAATTTGTACACATTTGTCATTAGGTCAACATGGTAGTGTATGGTGGTTTTCCACAAACGACAAACACATTTTTATTATGTATTTACATTTCATCATGTTTTGTTATCAGTTTATTATTTGTGTAAAGAACAAATATGTGGTTAATCTGATGCATTCATTCAAAATTAGGAAAGGTAATGAAAATGTAATCAATGGTAATTAGTTATATTACTTTGAAAAGTAATTGAAATAGTGAGACCACCATTACATTTTCAACCGGGTAACTTGTAATTGTAACAAACTAGATCATAACGTGCATAATCTACCCAACACTGTAATCTGTACAACGTGATATACACAAAACTGGACCCAAAACAACACAAGTACACAAAACATCAAATAATAATGACAATACAATCACAAATAGCTATACAAAATCTTCTCCAATCAAAATAGACCATTGGCACTTTGCATACAGGAGGTTCCGGGTATTATTTGATCTTGTTGCACATGTTGTTTGAAGCGTAGCTCTTAGTAGATGGGAGAGGTCACTCAGCAGTTTAACATGCAACATTGTCTGGTTTAGTCCTCTCAATTACTGTCCGCTGAGCAGATTGTTGTCATCACTCATTACCAACTCATGCAATCATTTGCGCCTCATGAGGAAATCAATTAATTGTACTTTTGCTGCTGCCAACTGTTCGCTGCTGGTGACTGAATTAATGAAGAGTGTAATTGCAGTGTCACTGACACGCACTTTTGACTCTACCGCCTATTCATTTTTGACATGCCAACTGTCACAAAGCGTTTATTAGGTATGCAAACATTCAATGTGGCCAATGAGTCATTATGACCATCTGTATTAATGTTTGCGACGTCCAGCTTCTGGTGCCGAAATGCAATGCCCCTTGTCTCATGTTATGTGTCATTTAAGTGCCCTTGGATAATTGAGTCTTGTAGTTCAGACATATTTGGACATACATAAGCGATATTGTACCACGTAGATTTTGACGCTTTCTTCAAATCAAGTCAGTTTCCAAAGCCCAATAGTTGAGTGGAAGTCGAGCGTTACTGTTTAACCACTGCTGTATCTTATTTTTGAAGCTGATTGTGTTTGGGTCCAGCTCTGGATGCTCACGCTTCAGTGGCTCTGAACTAAGCGATTACATGCAGCCATTAGCGCACAATGGAGTTTAATTTCTGCTCGCCCGCTGAAGCCAGACCGGGATCTTGCTCAGAGGCTTCCTTAATCTGATCTGGCTTGTGCCAACATTCAAACTTTTCAAATCTGTGACAATCATTCACAGTGGGGTATGATTGCCATTTAAATCTGTAGTGCTGCTTCAGCAGTAAACAGTTGTGTTGCTCTGCTCATGGGAGACATTAAGTACAAATCCGAAATATACTTTATTTCAAATAATAATGACCATTCTAATAACAATGATCACTAGAAATACTATTGTGATTTGAATTTTGCCGCGTAACGTAGTGCTTTTATTTTTGTTGCTGCTGACGTAAGATTCTGTTATCTCAGCACACAGAAGCTGTGAACAAAAGGAGGATTTACACGTCGGGGTGCAGAGCAAGTGGACATGGCCTGCCGTTACTGGTAAGGCGAGCTCGTCACACGCGTACAATAAAGACTGTACTATGTATATGACACTGTTTTAGTAGCACACAAACAAGTGATAGCAGATGCATGAGCTTATTAAGGGGGAAATTCAAATTCCAGTGCTAGTGGATGAAAAATAAAAAGCACCATCATTATCCCTGAAACCTTTGCAAAAACATTGTTTGGCTCTATATCCTGTCAAACAATTATTTTCAGGATAATGTTGAATATTAAACGGTCGCTGGTTCAAGCCTGAAATGTTTTCTCAAACGTAGATCTCTAATTGTATACAGTCAATAATAATAATAATAGTCCAGAGAAGACAATGGGGGGGAAAACAAAATCTTATATTTGATACAAAATATTCTTTATTCTCAGTCGAAAACTACGATTTTAGCATGTGAAAAATAACATATTGCAAGTTAATTTTTAACTCAACAACTGTTACATATTAGCAACTATGCAACTAATACCTATGATTCTCTGAATTCATTGAAAATTGCACAAACTTTCAGGGCCGTATATTGAACACCAGCTATAAATGCACAATTGCATTTACAATCTAATGATTATTTTAATCACACTACATGTCTTTCTATGTATTGAAAAACCTGCTCAATATCCTAGCAAAAATATATCCACGACTTAAAAAAGAAGCCTCCTGATTGTCAAACAAAGATCCTTCAAAGAAATAAATCAATACAAATGTATTTACTGTCTCCTTAATTGGAGAAAAAAAGGTTCACATTGCAATTTACAACATGACTGTTTTACATGCCAACAGGCAGATTATTATTATTTTTTTTATACGTGGAGCTGATGTCCATCAAACTGACGAGAGAAGGAGGAGTTGATAGAGTCCTGCCCCATGGATTCGTACCTCATGAGGTACTGATAGTCGTCAGGTTGCACACCGTCAAACTCCAAGTCCACCCACTGCCTATGTGCAGTGTTGTGCCTCTTGGTGTCCGTCAGGATCCTGTTGAGTGCCATGATGTAGCTGAGAGCCATCTGCAGGGTTTCATACTTGGACAGTTTCTTGTCTTGGCCCCACTGTGGGACCACCTTCCGTAATCGGTCGAAGGCCGTGTTCAAGCCCTGCATCCTCTTCCTTTCTCTGGCATTGGCAGCCATCCTTCGGCGTGTGGCGGACTCGTATTTCTCCGGGCTCTTGCAGTCCACTTCTGAGGACTCAGATCCCGAGTCCGTGCAGCTCGACCGGCGAGGCTTCATGTTTTTGGTTGAACCGAACCAGAGAAAAAGGTCGCAAAGATGAGAGTTCGAGTAGATCTCTTATAATGGCCACGGGGTCCAAGGTGATCTCTGCTCGTCTGACCTCTAAGATGTTTGTCCTTTGCTTTGAGCTGTGCTCCAGAGGAGGGGACAGCTTTTATAAGGTCCACAGCAGATGAACAGGTGGCAGCAGGTGGAGTCCCTGCCCTCTGCCGCCCCCCACCCCCCCTTACACCCATGCAGCCAACTCCTTAACACACACACTCTCAGCACACACACACACATGCATTTAAAGTATATATGCACACTCAATACACACACACACACACACAAACAAAAAACCATAATGAAATTCCAATTATCTTGGGCTGGGCTCTCTCACCGAGCTAGAGCTTGGAACCATGTGTCACAAACACCAAAGTCTACCATCTGCTTGCACAACTCGTCATAACTGATGCTGCAAAAGAGAAAAAAAAGATGACAAAATAAATAATTAGTTTAGATGCAGTAACATTCATGTAAGACATTGATAAAAAAAAACAGTTTCAGTTCAGTTCAAGTTGATACTATAGCTGCTTTCTGTTTAAAAAATTCTGCATTAGGCTCAGGACAATTACTATATTATCAGACAAAATTGTTCCTCATTATTTTTGAATTATATTTAAAAAGAAAAAATATATTATTTCAAGTGACCAAATATGGTTCCTTTCCCAATAAACTGTTGATTTTACAAATGAATCTAACTCAAGATTTCTAAAAGCTTTTTGTCAACATGGCTGTTAGGTAGCATCATGCTACAAATGCCGCCAAATCTCCTTTCACTACTCATGTAGTTGGTTTCCACGTGATGAGAAGCGTAATCTGAGATTAGCCTGAGGCAACACAAGTGTAAGTGTGCTGTGTAACCTGAGGGGCTTTAACTGAAAATCAGGGGATTAAAGCTCTTGAACAATATGGACAAGATGGTGCACAGATTATTGGAAATGATATTTCTCATTGTGTAGTTTCAGGCTAACATTTGTATTAACAGTATGACTTTTGTAGAGTTGATATTCCCTGTTGTGGACTGTTATGGCCTTAATGACTCAACAGTATGTGGGACACATATGTCCTGAAGTACAGATGGAGATGGGAAATAAATAATTGATCTGTCTACTGGGCTGAGAAAAAAAGGGGACAGACAGAAGAATTTGTCTGTCTCATCTTTCCCATCTGGTTACACTAAATTTGGGATTCAGGGGCACAGTACATTTATTAAATCTACAACACCATCAATTTTCTTCTCTAGAAAGCTGCATCATGCTTCAGTGTCAGCTCTTCGACAGTCTTATTTTTTTGCAAGAAATAACTAGTAATTCCCCAACAATTTACAGCCAGCTGTTATGGAGAATTTAGATTTGTTGTAGCCAAGTATAGCATTTCCAGCACTGAGTCAAATCCAAATAAATAAATAAGAAAATACATTATTTTATATTTGTTTTGACAAGCTCTCGATTATTTATGTATATTTTTGTGAGGGCTGCGATTGGCTGGCGACCAGTTCAGGGTGTACCCCGCCTCTCGCCCGAAGATAACTGGGATAGGCTCCAGCATACCTGTGACCCTAGTGAGGATAAGTGCTATAGAAAATGGATGCATGGATTTTTGTGAGGGTTCATGGCAGTTATTATTGTAGAATATTGTCCATGTAACATTTTTCCTAATTTTGTACTAGATTCCCATGAGACCATGTGGCCTCTTAAATGCAGGACTTGCAATCTAAATTGGAGTTTACTCTCCTTTGCGTACTCCAATCTGCTGCTGCTGTAGTTATGGAGTGATCCTTTGTGTTTTGGGCCCAGCTCTGCATTGACCAACTCCAAACTCGGGTGTAGAGGCAGGTTATGAATGATTAATCACTGTGGAGGCTGAGTATAATGGCTGTCTCTGCTATTGGGTCATGGACACAAGCTGATGCTGTCTGGTCATTTTGGGATGGACTGGTTAGCTGTGCAGTTAGGCATATAATCCCATCTACCAGTTGGTTCATTGATTACAGATTGATGTAGTTTGCCAGCTGCTGCTTGTCTTGTCTGCAGACGAGGCCCTGCCCTTCCGTGTCTTCCACCCTTTTTCTTCCCCCCAAACCGTTATGTGATTGGCTGGTTTGAACACCTACAACTCAGCTGTGGCCTGTTGTCAAAAGCCATATGTCACCACTGAGGAGTGACCCGTCAGCCCCGACAGAAACACGTACCGCATTAAATCCAGCTCCCCTTATACAGAAATGGTTTTAGTCATGAAGAAAGTGTACCTCAGGATTTACTTTCATAAATCCCATAATCATCATCTCCAGAGTATTACAAAAAAAAGAGCATCATCATGCATGTCATCATGGAAAACATAATTGTTCTCATTGATCTGAATTAGCACTGTGAGGCCTTTTGTTTTGAAATGTCATTTGCACAATAGTGTTTATAGCACTCATCAAGTTGACAATGTTTAAAAACAAACAAACAGAAGATGAGAAAATGAATAATAACAACAATAATAATTCTTCCCACATATGCAATTTCCCCCAAAAAATCTCCTTCAATGTACTCTTATATTCCCATTATACATTTATGACCTGGCAGCTGGTCAAATGAGGCTCACAGTCTAATTGGGTCAAGTAAGGTGAATGTAATTTTATGCCTATTTGAACCTTCTTCCCCTCTAATTGGACTGATTATCTATGCTTAATTGGCTCCTGGCATCTCCTGTTTGTTTTGAATTCAAAAATAATAAGCATAGTCAAAACAAGCTCTCAAAAATCAGCAGAAATTGTAGTGAGCCCACATTAATGCTTTAAAGAAGCTAATATAGCTTGCTCATGTTTTCTCAGTGATATAATGTACAGATTTGTAAAAACTTCCAGTGAAGCAAACATCACTCACTTGAATAAATATAATTTTATTCTGAGGACGAAACTATTTTACAGTGTGCAACGTTACGGAAGTAGAATAGGTGCTTTGAAGCTTCCATCGATATATTTCCAAACTCATACAATTCTTTTAAAGTCCAATAAAGGTCATCATTGTGAGCTCCTAGACTGCCCCATTGACTTCAATTTTGCCTCTGCCATTGTATCCTCAAACAATTTTTCATCTTCATTTGACTCTCTTCCCTCATAAACATCCACAGTTTCAGCTACTAACAAAATACTATCTAACTGTGAACAAACACAATTAGCCCTCAACATGCATACACATGGAAAACATGGAGCAAAAAGGTGATTCAGTAATAACTGTGAACAAACACAATTAGCCCTCAACATGCATACACATGGAAAACATGGAGCAAAAAGGTGATTCAGTAATAGATTTACATAAATAATGCACTTGTGTTGAAACCATCCAATGTTAAATCTACCACTTAAATGCTACAGTGTATTTCCAAATTCCTTCAAATAACTTAGTTTAGCTTTCATATACAGTTCATTCTGATATAAATTAGTAGAAGGTATATATTATTTGCAAGGGAAAATAAAGGGCCCCAACTTTGAGAAAAGATTGTTGTATTCAGCTCCATCGATGGCTCATGAGATAAGACTTTGCAATTTGAAATTTGTTTTTCCTGTATGTGACATACTCTTGATATGACCAAAGTCAACCGGAATGCTGACAATGCCGTGCTAGCAAGTGGCACAATCATTTCACAATCACTCTCTGCTCTGAGTGTCTCACTTCAAACTCGTCACACAAATTGTGTGACGACCCACGCAGGTAAACATTGTCCGTCCGTCCCTCCCGAAGGAGATGCTCCTTAGAGCTCCTCGCTCTCCAGTGTGGCTTCAGGAGGGGAGCTGGAGAACAGGAAGGGGCTTGTCTCCGATGTGGGGAAGGCCGATTTGATGTCGAGTCCCTGGCCCGTGAGCGCTGCGTAGCGGCTGCCCACGAGCGACGTCTTCTTCATGAGTGCCGGTACGCTCTGATGCCACTGCGCTGAAGGTCATAATACACGGTGACATGTATATTCTTCAGTAAAGCCGCTGACAGTTTACGTAGGTACTGCTCACTTTCGTACCATAGATGTCGAGCCTGCAGGTGCAGGCCGCAATCCCAGCCTCGTTTTTGGCTGATACTGTATACCAGCCGGCATCCTCTTTGGTTGTTGGCTGGATGAGAAGGCACACGTATCCTGTGGCATCCTGTTGCATGCTGAAGCAGAAGCAAGAGGATTTTCAAAGATATCGTTGAAGCTGTAGTGATAGCACACACTTTGGCATTGACAAAAAAAAAAAAAAAAAAAAGTAAACCTCATGAAAATCGGTGGAGAAATGAGCAAGTTTTGAATTGATTTCAATGTCCATGCATTGCCTTTGAAGGGAACATAAACCATCCCAACATGGCCGCCACGTAGGCACGTCGGTTAGTCGGGCTGCTACAGTGCGCTGCCGTATAGTCTTCATATCTATGGTCAGAACAGCTACACACATTTCCAGCTTGATTTACAACCCCGACACAGTCTATGAAATGACAGTTGAGCCTCCTCTTGAATTGTTGTATGTTATGTGTTGGCACTGACTCGGCAGGGGCTTGTAATGGGACGTACTGCGTAGCTATGAGCTAAAAAGCTAATTAGGCACTTGGAGCTGTTGCTAGCTGATTGGATAGCAAAGAGTTTTTACGTAAGAAGTGTCTCCGTGGAGTATCTTATGCTAAGATAGTGTTCATACGTGGTGTTTTTTTGTTTTTTTTTTAAGAGTAAGGGGCAGAAAATGACCTGCAAAAACTCCAAATCTTCTCTAGTGAAAATTCTAGTCAAAACTAATTAAAATTAGACACATCATGTTGAAAATTAAAAAAAATAATACAAATTCCCAGTGGCGAATATAAAAAAAAAAAACTTACTCCCTTGGCAAACTTTTTGTCTACTTATTTCAAGTAAAAAAAAAAATAGCTTGAAACAAGTGACAATTGTCTAAAAACAAGGGGATAAATCTTATTATTTTTTTAAGATTTTGAGTTTTTTCACTGTGGGTGTTTATTTTCAGTTTTTTTTTTTAAATGAATCAGGTCGCTTTCATTGCCATAACTACATGTGCTAAGTCTCGTTTACGTCAGAACACGTTACGATACACTGTTTGGAAATGTCTGCTTTTCAATAGATGGAGACATGCTACTTTTTTAAAACAAGTCAGCCAGGTGGAGGTGAGAGACTGAAAAAAAAAATACATTATTGCATGATAATGAGTTTGTCTCCGTTTTTTGTTTTTTTGTGTAGTTGTTATACTGTATATATTATATTTCTAGCCAGGGGTGAGTCTAGGTCAAGTACTTTGGGCGGGCTGAGCCCATGACCTAATTTTGGAAAGTACCTTGAAAAAGACCATTTGGTGGATGACCAAGGGCAGGGTCATTATTATTATTATTATTATTATTGTTGTTGTTGTTGTTATTATTATTATTATTATTATATCTATTTATCTATGTATTCAATATATTATAAAATTCAGATTTATTGTCAGAAAAGCACATGCCTTTTGTAACAGTATGAATACAATATGAGTATTTCATCTCAGAGGAAAGGAATATTAAAAACATTTTGGCTCGTCTTTTGCTCTATTAAAGAAGAAATAAGTTGTTATAAGGTTACCTCAACATTGTTGGACCACTTTTGACTTTGAAAAAAGTAATGAAAAATTGTCCCCCAAAAATCCTACTCTCATTATTCTGGCATTTAGCAAATAGAAATAATTTGGGTTATCCTAATTGATCTAAATCAGGAAAAGTTAGTTTGATTTAATGTAGTGAGAAAAAGTGTTTTTTTAAATATAGCTGGTTTCAGCTGTATATCCAGTGGTGTTTTTCTTTCTCCTTGCATTTTATATTCAATACAGAGCAATGATTCAACTGAATAATTAATATCTAGAGATAACCTTGTCTCGTTATCCTGATGAGTAATGTCATTACTGTGTGACATCCTGCTTCTGTCCAACAGCCGAGTTGACATACAGTAGCTGTATGTCAATTTTTCTTTGACCTATGGGCAATCATGATCAAATCCTATAAAATGAACAAGTTGCCACAGATACAGTATATGTTAGTAGTATATATAGTATCTATATTCATGACATTCTCATTGGAAAAGATATGATTAAAAAATAAATACACATCATTCACTCATTATGAAGGGTGGTTATTCTTCCAAGTATTGCTGAGCATGCACATCCACATCTTTTCACACAGTATGTCTCTGAAAGAAAAAACAACATTTTCTAAAATGACGTTAAAATGTTCTTTCTTTTGTGTGTTAAAAGTGGTGTTGTATTTTCGTCGGATGTCTCACTGACCTCATTCGGCTCTTCGTTTTGGGAATGGTGTCGTTGTCTTTCTTCCAGAATATAACTGGGTGGGGCATACCCACCACCCGACACTCCATCCTGACGGGGCTCCCCTCAGGGATTCCCATGTTCTGCAACTTCTCCACAAACTGGGGAGGGTGTTTCATTTCTTTCTCTGAAGGGAAAATTCAAATAATGCTGAAAAACCTCCCAGACCTCATCAAATCATAACTCCTTGATTCGCTATTAACTGCTTCATTGGAAATCTGCTCACCTACAACTTTGAGTTCTAGACTGAAGGAGCTCTGCCCTGCTTTGTTGCTTGCAATGCAGGTGTATGTGCCAGCGTCTTTCTGTGTCAGGGGGTCAATGACCAGAGAGTGGATGCCGTTTTCCCGCACCAGCATCTTGTGGTAAAGATCTGGATAGATGGGCCTACCATTGACCAACCACATGAGCTCGGGATTGGGCAGACCACTCACCTAAAAGACAAACAGGGACTGTTTGTAGGGTGCAAATATTATGTAAAAGTGATGCTCAGAACATGATACCTACCTTACAGTCTAGTCTGCACACCCTCCCCTCATGTGCCAGCATGTCTCCTGGAGCCTGGACGAAGTGAGGCCGGAAAAATCGCTCCTGGATTTGGTCTCCCTCAACTTCCCGTACACGGGTTCGGACCCTAAAACGCAGAAACCCGAACCTATGAAGTAGTAGAATTAACTTAATTTCCCCCAACCAACTAGAGACCAAGAAAAACAGAATGCAAAATATATTAGTACTTAACATTCAGCACTCCTCCCAATCTTCATTATCACACAGGGGTTCCAAAAAAATTTTTTTTTTTGTAAGTTGTCTGTTTTTTCAGCTGATTTAGGACAATTGTGCATCGCTGAATCCGGACTTGACACCCGCTTCTCTTGTTCAGGTCAGGATTTGAAGGCCGGCTAATCCCCACAACCTTCCGACTGTTTGTGTATTTCATTTCCTACAAAGAAGGACTCACACCCCAGTAGGCGCGTTTCAATAGTGTGGGGCAAATATTTGTGTCCAGATATTGTTGGTCAAAGGGGGGAAGGGGCTGCCGTGCAGCCAGGGGCCCCACAAATGCTCAGGGCCCCTTGACATTTGTCCACTTTTCCCCCCCTGGTCGATGCCCCTGAGTGTTAGCATCAAACCTTCAGACACCCGCTAGGAAGCAAAGCATCAGTCATCAGTCAGTCAAGCAAACAAGTCTACTAGAACACCTGAAACTTATTTGGGGTTTATCAGAGCCACTTGATATTCTGGCAGCTTGTGCTGTCTTGGTTAATTCTGAACATAGCCACATCCCAGTTACAAGAGGGTGTAAACACTTGTGCAATCACGTTATTTTAGTTATTTATTTTTACTTCCCCTCTCAAAAATATTTTTATAAAATCCATTTCAGTTGTACAGGTCACATTAATGATGGAAACACTTTTGAAGTGATTTATCATGGTCTCATTTTTTCATATCACAAAATCCTGGCATTTAAACAAGGCTGTGTAGACTTTTTTTTGTTTCTTGGTCAACTGTAGGATAGATCTCCATTCCTGCTTACCTCTGAGAGTTAATCGGGGCAAGTCGATTTCGGGCTGGTCCTGCTTGGACTATCAAATGACCCGAACAGCTTATTCGTCCCTGTTGATTTTCAAATAGTAAATCAGAATTTGTACAGAAGGATGCGGTCATGAGGAGGAAGCTCAGTGCAAGGTGTTACCTGTGGATTTGCTGCCATGATGGTGTAGTTTCCATCATCATCAGCAGTTGTAGATTCTATGTGTAAAGCACATGTCCCATCACCCTCCCTTATCTTCTTGTAATGGATGTTCTTCCTCAAGATCTGCTTCCCATCTTTGAACCAGTACACCTGATGACATATAATTAACAAATACCGTATAAAATATGAATGTAAAAGTAGTGTGCTCTTTTGCACCACTCGACGTCTCACCTTTGGAACAGGGATGCCGACAACTTTACAGGAGAAAGTCACGGGTACGCCCTCCATGGCCTTGAAGTTCTTGAGTTTTTTGTCAAAGATGGGCGCGATGCATTTGCCCGAGGGGACGTCGTCGTGTTGCACGTCATCGTCTGACTCCTCCACTGGCGTTCGCTCCAAGCGGAACTCGATCTCGCTCATTAACCTCTGCTCAAAATTGGAAATTTTGTACTCCTGAAAAAAAAGGGGAAAATGCTTACATGAACGCAAACAATGCAACTTTTGTCATTTTACCTGCAGGAATGTTTTTCTTACTATAATGTACGTAATAATGCACACAGGCTCTTTAAATTTATGTATCAATCTGACATCAAACATGTGGCCTATATTGATATACAGTAGAACAGCAGTGGTATTGAAGTCAAAATTTGGCTATTTGAGCAAAAACCTATTATATTTTGACTTAATACCACTTCATTAGAAACATGCTGTTGCATCTGCTGACAAAATGGCTGCTGGATAGCAAAAAAATGCTCATGCAACAAAACAAAAAAAAACATGAGGGGGTAAAACAGAGAACAGAAATGAAATTAGAACCCTGTGTATTGACTATTTGGAATGTTTTATGTTTTGTTGAGGCTGCCGGAATCGCTCTGACTCATCAGATTACAAAATTCAAGTGAATCTTTTTTTTTTACATTTGCTTTCTAAGAACTTAACCAGAGTTATATGATGTCTGATATGATGTGTTTAGGATGTGTGATAAGGACATAGGAAACACAAGCTTAAAAAGGGAAATGAGTGAACTTTGAAGTGAACCAGCAGTAAGTCATGAGCACAATGTAATAGAATTTCTTCGTGCAGGTTATATATTAGTTAATGGATGCTTGAATGGAGTTTGATACCAGTCAAAAGTTTGAATAAACAAATCTATTGCATGAGAAATTGTGTCCAAACGTGACCGGCTGGCACTGTATGCTCTATGAAGTGTTGTCATGTTAACGTCCCGAATCAGTGCTTGCAATGAGATGATCCTTGTACCTCATCATAGTTAATGACAGTAGCTGGAATGTTTGGTCCGACAAGGGCTCTGGTCGCTGTTTTCCCCTCAATACTCCGTTTCTATGAGAGGATAGGGATGGTTGATGAACTCCCACAAAGACACACAAACCGGCTGGCTGATAGAGAAGCGCACAAACAAGCTGAGGAATGTTACACAAGTGCTTGGTTACAGTACATGGACAAAATGACTCCTGGTCATGAATGAGGAGGGAAACATTTTCTGCTGATAGCCCACCCTTTAGAGGAATTATTATTATTACAGAATATGCGTCACAAAGTCAAAAGTCAAATGAGAATTGTGGGTAATTAAAGAGCAGGGACTTCCAACTGACTGGGTGTGCTGGTGGAAACTTGAAAATGTCAATTTTAATATTTGGTGTAAGTTGAAAATATTTCTCAAATTTAGAACAAAACAACCTATGAAAAGATTTCTCGGGATGTGAGGCATATAAATCCTAAGGGGACAAGAGGAAAGTCAGTATTTGTACAAAAATCATATATCTACTCAGGTCAACCTTTCGTGCACTTTAAAATGCTGAGGTGTTTGTTTAAATTGATGAAAACAATCATAAAAATAGTGGTCTACAGTAAGTTTTCCAAAATCAATATGGTTCATGTCCACATAACTGTTGAAAACCAGACTAAACATCAGACTATAATATTGGTTAGTTTAAAATTAGTGATAACATATACTAACTAACATGTCAAACTCCTCTATCATTCAACTAAATGAAGGGGTGTTTGGTACCTGTTGATAGGCAAAAATGGGAAGATCATCTTTCAATTGGAATTTTTTCTCAATGTCATGAAAAAGGGCATCTTTGCTCTCGCGAATGTTTTCAGTTGATTGGAGGCGCGTCTTTGGTACCTTCTTATTCAACCTTAAGAGACAAAATAAATGTTTTAGAACACGTGAGAGTCCACCCACCTCTCCAGTCGTGCGAACAGTCACATGTCAAGTACCCCAAAGGTGCTCCTCTGGGAAGGCCCATGGAGTTAGTCGGCTGAGATGGGGTCAAGGAAGGCAGGATGGCGCTCAGGAAAGCTACTGGGTTTTGGATGGGGCTCGGCGTGGAGCTGCTGGAGGTGGGAGAGGAAGCCTGGGGAGGTGACTGGGCTCTGATGGTGAACGTATTGTTTAAAGTTGGGGCTGAACCCGGCGTGGGGGAGGCTATGAGCAACGTGGGGCTGGTAGGGGACTGGAGCACTCTTGTGGGGAAGGTCCTGGTCGGTGGTGAGAATGGCGGGAGCGTTGGCGAGTTGGCGGCGGAGAAGTTGAGCTCAGCTGCTAGTTCGTGGAGAAGCGGGACTGGGGATTCTGTTGGGGAGGGACTCCTGACGGGTGACATAGTTTGAGCTGTAATGAACTCTTTAGGCCGAGTGTAGTTGAAAGCCTGCGAGGCCGCGGTCAGATTCATGAGGGAGGCGTGGGTGCTTCTCAGGAAAGCAGCTGGAGACGTGACATGATGTGAGGCCGCCGTTGAATCTGTTGAGCTTGAACTGAGATTTGACACTGGCTGAGAGGAAAACTGCGGTGCAGGGGCAGTTCTGGCAAGAACCGCTGCCGACAGGTTGAGGTGGGAGGCATGGATGGTGTTCATCTGGGTCATAGGTGGAGGGAACGTAACCAGGGAGGAGGTCTTAACCTGGGAGGTGGATGGAAAGAATCTTTGAGGAGGTGGAGCAGAACCCAGTAAAGGTACAGGAGGCATCACAGTGTGGGGAGGTGCAGATTTGGGTGTCATCTGCGAGGTGTTGCTAAGGTAGGTTGACTGGGAATCACGGTTTTCTCTGAAGGACCAGACTGAACCTTCACGAGAGTTTGCGGCCTCTGGCTTAACCTGGAATGAAGGCTGGTTGTGGGGTTGGGCCGGGGGTTCACTCTCCTGCTGCTGCTCCATAAGAACTTGGTTGTGAAGGAGCTGGAGCTGTGTTGGGTCCCTGTCGGTCAAGTAAAAGCAACATGAGAGATGTGGTGAGCTAGAAAGACTCTATACATGGTGAGTATGAAGGAGGCTCAGTGTTGTCTTCCAATGAATTACAGCTGGTCAAGCCCATAAAGCCCAAAAGCAGTGGGCCAAAGTCAGCATGAAGATGACCTGCCCTTTTATGGACCACCAACAAGTTGTCCACAAAACAACACTGGATAACCTTGATGAAGAACTCTTTCAATATGCACCCTAAATTGAGTCTTACAGTCACAGTTTACATTATATTCAAATACTATTGATTAAAATAAGGGGGAAAAAAAGGTTAAATCTATTACCTTCTTATTTTCTCTTGACCAAACTCCAATCTGATCCTAATCTAGTAGCAGTAATAAAACTTTCCAGGGTGAAAACAATTGATATCGACTACATTTGAAATGTACAGGATAAGCAAAAACTAAATATATTAAACTCAAGTGAACTTACAAGTAGAAAATGCCATCCTTTGTTTTGGAGAGCCTGAAGGTCCACATTGGAGGTCTGCTTGCATAGATTAGTGAATTGTGACTAATAGTTGAGCTGAAGGAGGAGCATTTATATTTGGACTGGAAGAGGAGGGGGAGGATCAAATGTTGATATGATGTGAACTGAAAATGTGATTTGGGTTGTAAAATCTTTTTTTTTTTTTTTTTTCTTCTTTCCCTATACTGTACCAGGGTTTCTCATACATTTTCAACTCGAGTGGTTCCTCTCTGGGACCCAAATATATGAGGGGCAGTTTAAAAAGTAATGAGCCCAATTTAATTGACTGACAAATAATTGATTTTTCCAGAAATTTTCATAGTTTGTAGTTTGTAAAAATTATTTAAACTACAAACTGTGAACATTTCAGAAAAACATTTTATTATTAGTAGGTTAAATTAAATTGAGCTGATTACTTTTTGATGGACCCTCAGAGAACATTACATCGATATAGTATACAATAATGATAATGAACATGATATGAAAATGTGAACTTGTTTGATAGTCAGTGAAATAACTTACAGCATCTCTTCTGTTTAGCTTGTTTAGGGTCATGACCCTAAATTCGGGAAGAGCTACTCTACTACTACAGTTGTTCAAGAGCAATGGTTGCTTTGTCATTATGAATCTTAATTTATCAGCTCTACTTACAGTTTGGGTTTTGCCAGCACTGGCGGTGGTCCTTTGTTGATCAATGCATCAGTAGTGTCTTCGTCAGGTGGAGCAAATGTGTCACTTTGCTCACCCTCCTCCTCCTCGGGCAGTTTGAAATGTACACGCAGACCGACTCTGGAGCTGGAGCGTAAGTCTTTGTGGTTTGTTAGGACACCTGACTTTAGACAGGAGTTAGGAGGTGGACTGGGGAGGGGCAACAAAACAGATGTCTCATTCTGATGGTTCGAGGCTGCCTTATGATTGGAACTTATGGCAGGTGATGTCAACACCTGTCCAGACACTTCCTGCTCAGGTACAGCTGGAGCGGTGAAGGGCTTTAGGTGTGGAGCCAGCTGTCCTGTGTCCTCTGGAGGCTCCTGGTGAAGGCTGAGAGGGTCTAAATTGGGGGTGCTCAGACTGCGAGGGTTGAGACTTGGGCTACCAGCCAAGCCGCTGGGTTCTAAACCGTGAAGGCTGGTACGTAAGGTGTCTGGACGGGGCATGCTGGAGCTGTTAGGGTGCAGACGAAGGGCGCTGGTGTTTAAGGGGTCTAAACGTAAGGTGCTATTGACCAACGGATCCAGCCGGATGGTGCTGGAGTGGGGCATGGCGTTATTGGTCAGAGGAATCTCTGTTTGGGAGTTTACAGGAGGGATGGCGAGATCTGATGCGGAAGGTTCTTGGACTCGACTGGGCTCCACAGTTAAAGTGCAAAACGGCCTAAATGCATGGTTGTTAACATTTTTACCTGCAAAAATCAGATCATCAGATTCCACGTATTGACATAAGACTAACATGATGCCAGAGTTCTTTTTGTAATATAAAACAGAAGTATCACCTTTGACTTTAAGTGCTGCGCTACTGGATGTTATTCCGTAGGTGTTACTTGCAGTGCAAGTAAACATCCCAGAATCTTCAGGAAAGACCTCAGCAATGACCAACGTACATATTTCCTCTGGAGAAAGAAAAGTGATACTCACATGATTAAATTCCTTTGATGTGATTGCTGTTGAGAGTCTTGTGAGAGAGAAGACACATGACTTGTTTGACAAAGTAGCACTGAAAGTTTCTTTCTATGTGTAGCTGAGTCTATTTGAAGCTAAGGCAGGTTGAAATGATCTGCCATGGTGGTTTGACACAGGATGAGCGACTACCTTATAAGGTGCACAGGCAAAGGAAAGCAGCCCTGGCTTGTGTACAGAAAAGGAGCTGAAGTCTTCACCAAGGACTAAACACTTCAGAGTAGTATGTATGCACACAGCATCATACATACCAAGGCAATAATTATATTTTTCCACAAATAAGGAATACAAAAAGAGGTACCTGATTCAGCTGGAGGTCTGGGCTCTGAAAACCAAATAATAATAATAATAATAATAATAATAAATATACATTAATACTGTAACAACAACAACAGTTAAAACAGATCATCATGAAATTTGGAGGTAAGAGAGTAAATGGACTCCCCGTGTCTCACTATAGGGCTGTAGAACTATAGATTTCTAATAGCCATTCATCAAAGAAAGGAAATAATAGTGATGAAAATCATAAAAACAAAGAATTTTACTGTTTCACTGATATAGCCTTGCGTATGTCTTCTTGAACACTTTTGTTGGTGACACCATGAGATTCCACCACTAAAAAGGGGAACCTTACTTGAAAACCTTTTAAACCAATTTACATTATAACAAAGAGGGCAAAGCAGAAGAGCTATGAACTCACTTTTTGAATGTCACGTGTTCTTGCTGAACTTATAGCAAAGTGTTGAACTAATTATTAACCAGTGTACAAACACTTTATAAACGTTTCATAAGCATATCATATGAACTATAATGATCTTCTAGTGTTCAATAATTTTCTGTTGTTCAACTTCTATGTTTATGTGACATATCTAAACTCATGTTTTTATCTTCTGGCATTACGGTTTTACATATGGTCTGTGCTTACTTTTTTGCAGGATCCTAAAATCAGGCGAGTCTTCAATGATTTTTGCCTCTTTGTACCAGTCCACTCGAGGGGACGGCACTCCTTTCACACGACACTCTAGCACCACCAGTTGCCCTTCTGACACCACCAGGTCCTGCAGACGCTAGCGGTGTGAGAAAAGGGTTTATGTGACGTACAGTCACAACAGAATATAGTACATATCCTTCCAAGACTCATTCTACCTTTGTAAAAACAGGGGCAGCCATAATGGCTTGCCCGTTGAAACCTTCCAGGAGATTGAAGCTAGATGTTTGATTCTGGACATACAAAAAAATGTTAGGAGGAGAAGTATAACAATCATGACAGGGAGTGTGTCTGCTGTTCTACCTCAGGTTGGGATGTTGGAGCTGCGTTGTGGAGTGGCGGCACACAGTTGAAAAGCTGTGGTGTGGCTGCGAGCGAAGCAGCCACTGACACCAGCTGACCCTCTGCCAGTGGTGACGTCGGAAACACTTGCACAGGTATGACGATTGTTTCAGTCTCCTCTGGATAAGGTGTAGATACTACCAAAGCTTGAGAGGGCTCTGGACTTGGAGGTGAGGTGGTTATCGTCTGGGCTGGAACTGGACTTGGGACTTTATGGATCACAAGGGTGCTGAGCTCCTCTGCTGGCTCCCCTGTTGTTTGATTTGCTGAAGCCTCTTTAACTTCTGTGGCAATTTGGCTTGATAGTGGTGCGGACTTTGACTGTTTTCCCTGCAGGCTTTCAAAATCAGAAAAGATGAAGACTTACAATTAGCAATAAAATGCTTTAGATACCTCTAACTCTAAATGGCGAGAGTAGGAGAACTTACTCAAAGTGCAGTTCCCCCTCAGAGTCTGAAGAGGATGCACCTGTTGGATCACGTGTGCATTTGAGCATTTTATAGGCTCTGTAAAGCAGGGGTTCTCAAGCTTTTCGGAACCCCTTACAGGGGAAACATTTTTCCAAAGTCCCTCTCATAAGCCTAATGGCAAGGAGTCCAGTGGAAGGCATTCAACAGTTAATCGCGCTGAGGGTGCCCTTTATAGTTTGCAAAAGCAGTCATTTAGCAACATGTTGGAAACTTTTGAGCCAAGGTATGTGATTCCAAGCTGTGAATATTTCCCTGTACAACTCTACTTAAGAGTGTGAGAGAGCTAGAAATGCTGCACACATGCAGGGATGTCAGATCTGTGATACGTCAAAATCATATCAGAGCTTTTAGTGGCCCAAAGCTAAGATAGGGAGGAGTAATTGGTTCAGTATGTTTGGTTTATTGGCACGCTGGTCCCCATTTGTTGGTATACATAAAAATTTCATTTTAAAAAAGATATACCATAATTGCGGACCCTCACGTTACAGCTGCAGACCCCTAGGGGTCCCTAGACTGCAGATTGAGAACCACTGCTTTTAGTCATCCAAAGAGAATGAAAGAATCACCTTCGATGTAGATCTCAGCTGAGGTGGAGTCAGTTCCGTAAAAGTTGGATGCGAAGCAGGAGTAACGGCCGGTGTCCTCCTCGAAAGCTTCTGTGATGATCAGAGAGTGCAGCTCGCCATTGGTGAGGATCTGAATGTCAGGGCTGTTCTCCAACTCCTTGCCCTCGCAGAACCACCTGCAATTCAGAAAATTAACACCTGCGCTCACTGTTTACACCTTCACTATCTAATGACCGTTGATTTGGCTTTGCTATGATAATGATCTCAGTTTGAGGTATTAACTAAATGATTACATTTATTATTGTGGTTGTAGATTGGAGGTAGTCTTGAAAGCTACAACTATGCAGTGTTTATGAGAGGGTATTTGAGTGAGTTAAGAGTGTCCATCATACAGTATAAATATCAATGAGCAAACACTTTCCCTTTTGTCTGTAAAGTATGGCAGTGAGCTTTACGAAGTCCCAAGATACTGTCGACTTGGAGCACAATGATAACATATTGCATATTTAAACTCTGAAAACTTGTTTTTAGGTTAGGGCATTTTACCTTTTCATAGCCAATGACGAGAGGCTATATGAGATTAGCATTCATTAGTACCCACGTCCTTCCATGTGTGCAACTACAATGATGGAAGGCAATTCATTTGAGTGGGAGAAAATAATTGCTCTACAGTAATCGATGGTTGGTTTTTTGAATTCAGAATTTTCCAATTTACATGTTTGCTGAAATTGAATTCCTGCATGCAGAATGGGTCTTACTTCCAGCAGCTTAGGAAAACATTAAAAAAAAAGGTTAGTTCAAACGTCTCCAATATTGTAATAAAAAAAAACAATTAATAATAATAATTCCCGTAGTTTTTAAGGGCATCTAGTAGACTGGTGAGTTTTAGTTGTCAACAGTCTATTTATTTATTGTGAAATTATAACAGTAAACTGACTTCCAATGCTCGATGCAGCAACATGAGCAGTAGCCATTCAGAACATCTATTTTGAGTCGATGAGTCCTCGATGCTTTCTAAAAATCCAGCCAATAATCAAAGGGGAATGAGGTGAGGATTGCCCGTGGCAAGATGTGAATTTTAAGTCAGTAAATCCCATTCAGTGCTGTCATCAAACTCAATTGATTCAAACATGCACACTCAATATGTCCATTTGTGATTTCTCAGTCAAGGCACAGTGGAATTCCTTTGCAGGCCTCACCGGAATAGTCTCACTGCAGGATGTTCTTTTACAAGAGAGTCATTTGTCATGAGTAAGAGTCTAAATTAAAAACATGAGTAGTAAAGAGGATGGTTGGTGTGCCTCCTCACTGCACCTGTCAGAGCTATTTTCCTTCTGCGGCTCAAAACTAGCGAGGAGATTCCCTCTGGAGCCTGACGGCTTTGAATTAAATGCACAATACTCAACACACATCATGCTAAACTTCTCACACGCAGATACAACCAAGCACATCAACTAAACGTGACAAATGAGAAACTGAAACAATCCTAAAGAAGTTAGAACAACGGATGAGGTTTAGAATGAAAATAGGTTTGGAGAAAAATCTGATGACTAGCTTTTAAAAACAACTTATGCAAAAGATTAAATTAAGTAAGAAACAATGTGAAGTTTCCCCGAAAGAGCAAATAAACCATCTTACCAAAGTGCTGCGCGTGTTCACACGACTGCCAAGAGTTCAGTTGGTTCCATTATCAGATGAGACTACAGCTCACAGTGCCAGTCCAGTCTAAAAATGGCAGAGCGCTTGCATTCTCCCAGCACAAGCATATGTTAGTGCTTCAACAATGCTCAGTTGGACTAACAAGACCATGCCCCCTCTCCTCTACATCTCCCATAGCCTTCTTCATATTGTCCTGCCTGGAACGTCATCAAGTGACCACGTTTTAATTACTCATCAATTTCTTAAGCAACGTTTTCCAAAGCAAGCAACTATTTTACCCCAAGTCAACACTTTCAACTGAAAAAAAAGACACCTCTCACAAAGAGCAGCCTGCAATCATCGACATGCTTCTTCTTCAATCACTATCGCTACAGGAGAACTTTTTAAGGACAGAAAAGTAGGTTTATGGAAATTTGAATGTAAAGTGGAACCTCTATAGTTGAGGACCGAGAGGTCTTGCTGGACCAATATTTTTGGGGAAAGAAATGCACCTCTTAACTTTGCACAAGTCTCAGAGTTTCACCTGCCATCATACGAGTCAGTGTACCTCTTGACAGCTAAGGTCAGCAAGCATCAACGATTTAACCGTGTGTGTCTTTTTTGGTCACTTATTCCAAAAGCCTTAACAAATAGTGTTAAGAGAAGAAGAGGAATATACACTGGAAGTCTCATGTGGTAAACTGACTTGCATTCCAAATTGAAAAGGGTTAGACTCCAATGTCGCCATATTCTTCATTGTTTTTACATTTTACTCGTGACGTTCGTTAACTTTTTTTTTTTCACGTGTCAATAAAAAAATTATTCAAAAATGAGATGTGTGAAGCGCTTCTTTGACAGGACTCACCTTTAAATAACGACTTTGTTTTTAGTTAAGATTGAGTGATAATTGTTTTGACGTGTTACTATTAATTGCTGTTGTGGTTTTATTAAAATGTTGCCTAATATTTCTCCCAAATCCACAAATATTGGAGGCGGCACAGCAAAACCGAATGGATTCTGTTCGACTTAAAGATGGATTTTATACTGCAGACTCAAGTGCCCAATTCCGATTTAATGGCCATATTTGTTTTGGATTTTTTTCTATTTAGATGCGCATTATCAACACATTGACACATATCTACGTAAATAACTACACGCGTGTCAACACGGGCCAGCGACAACACAGAAGGCAACAATAAATTAAAAATACAAATATTAATCTTTGCATTTTCGCTGCACTCGCACTGGCAGATATCCAATAAGCATGAGACTTTTGTCCAAAGATATCTGAATCCATGTGTTTTTTTTCTTCATTGGTCTGCCATGATGCATGTTGAAATTGTGCCACTTGAGACTAAGAAATTGGAATCGTGTCGCTTGAACCACACAACGCAAATCCAGACTTGGTGGTTCTACCGTATATACACATTAAAGACTGAATGAATTCTCACAAAAGGATTCTTATCCAAACACATTAAATAGACCCATCCATCCATTCTCGATACCGCTTATCCTGGTTAGGGATGCAGGGCGCTGCCTATCCCGGCTGACTTTGGGCAAAAGGCAGACTACACCCTGAAGTGGTCACCTGTCAGTCACATATAGACACAGACAACCATTTGCACTCACATTCACACTGTCACTGAGGGGGAACTGAACCCACACTGCCCACACCAAAGTCAGACGAGTGTACCACTACACCATCAGTGACCTGACATCGAAGAGATGGTAAATTGAAAATGTCACACAACTTATTCGGTCGCTGTTTTGCAGCAATGACAATTTCCACTTTTATTTCAACAGGGTTGATGTCAGGGTTCTCGAGTTCATCCACACCAAACTCATTCAAGAATGCCTTGCTTGACCTTGCTTTGTGCACTGGGGCATGCTAGAACAGAAAACGGTCCCCACAAGGTTGGAGGCATACTATTATCTAGGTAAGATTAAGATTCAGGAGGAACTACTACTTGTTGTGTATGCCCTGACAGATTTATTGCTGTTTTATTTTGGTCCTTAATTGTGTAGCAAGACTCTCCAGACTTGATTTGCCCACGCACTGTTTGATTCGCTTTGAATTCACTGTCACTTAAACCCTCTGCCTAGTTTTTCTTTCTCGACTAAAGGGACTCGGCAGACTGCTGATAGTGCTCAACTTGCTTTTCAGCTTGGTAATATGAGACAATGAAACAAATGCAGCTGCAAACCTATCCTCTGCTAGCTAATATTAGATCTCCTGTCAGAATGGACTGCCTTGCAGATTTTTGGCTCCTTACCGGACTTCAGGTATAGGGTGTCCTCTGACAATGCAGTCTAACTGGACTTTGCTACCCTCAGGAACTTCTCTGCTTTTCAGTTTTTGGATAAAATGAGGAGGCTCACATACTGGCTCCTCTGCAGATGATGGAGGTTGTGTCAAAATGTAGCTTTCCGGGGCCTCCACCTCTTTGCAGTCAAGCTGCTGCTCCTCAGTAATCCTACCGTCCTGTAACACCACATGACCAATCCCAGAGTCCAGCTGGATCTCTGACTGGTGGCTACCAACGGAACCCGGTCCGTCGTCCGCCACCTCCGTAGACGTGGCCGAGCGCTCCCTGTTGTCTGAGCCGTCTAGGTATAGTTTTCCATCGTTGTGGTTCTTGTTCCGACTCCGATGGGCTTTGCACGCTCTCGGTCGTATCCGTTTGGAGGTGTTAGCCTTGAAGAGAGAGGAGAGCTCCTCGATGAAGTCGGCCGCCTTGTTGAGGAACTCCTTCTTGGACTGGGTCTCCACCCCAAACGCGGAGTTCCTTGGTGACTTGTTCAAGTGGTTTAGACCTTCACTCCTGTTCCTCATCGAGTTGTCCTGCCGCACAGAGGCTGTGTGTGGTTCTCTCTCCGGTGTGAAGTTTGGTTGTGTGGCTGGCAGGGCAACTGGATGTGTGAAAGGCACAATGGAGGGTGTGTATGGAACAGCAGAGGGCTTTGCTAGGTGAATAGATGAAGAAATGGAAGCTGAGGTAGATGGAGTTACAGCGGCCTTGACCTCTGCCCTCTCCTCACGGGGCTCATGTCCGATGGCCTGGCGGGCCAGGTTAACGCTCTTATCCAGCTCTTCTTGGCTGAGGAACGCCGACAGGTCTGGCATTTGGCTTTCATGGAGACCTGCCGAGTCCTCAGCCTTTCCTTTGAGCGAGCCAAAAATCTGAATGCGTGACGATGAAGCGTCAGAGCGGCTCATCTCGCTGTGACGCTGCTGGGCTCGGGCCTCTGCCAGGTAGCTCTCCCTTAAGAGCTGAGAGAGCGACGGTGGCGGCTCAGCTGTGTTCTCTTGCATACTGGGGGAAGAATCAAAAAGCATCTATGAGATTCCTTTGCTCTCTTCACTAATGTTGTGGCTAACTGACAATTGACATACACTACTAACTACATAGATGGCCCTTTATGAAGGGTTGTCAGGGACATAATCGGTATAAACCAAACTGTGATTTTTGGCGTACTGTTACACCCTACCAATTAGACATTTATGCGGTTACACCATTATAAGCCCTGAAGACAACCATGGCAATGATGTGGCCCGCAATGACAACAGGCTTGACACCCCTGCTCTAAAAAAAGACAAAATAAGGCATACTAATCAAATGGGTTTCTCTGGCTACTCGGGCTTCACATTCTAAAAACGTGTGTTGGGCTTATTGAGGATTCTAAATTGTCCGTTGGTGTAAGTGTGCGTGCGAATGGTTTGTTTGTCTACGCATATCTGCGCTGTGATCGATTGGCTACCAGTCCTGGGTGTACCGTGCCTTTCACCCAAAGTCGCCCGGGATAGGTTCCCACTCACCTGAGACCTTAGTGGAGAATAAGTGGTGTCGAAAATGGATGTGTGGATGGATACTGATAAAGTACAACAGCCTCTGTTGTCGATATGAATACAGAAGCTAAAAGATCTGATCAAAATAATTTTATTTTAGACTTATTCCAGCCTGGTCTTAACAGGGTGCCAGGTTCGATAGGATACAGACTCCCCCACCCCCGTCCCAACGTCTGCAAAGTTTCCGCCTTGCATAATTTTTTGACACTAAGCATGAGCAAGTTATGGAATACAGACACGAGATAGGGTGCGCACATGCTACTGACACTCAAATCTGTGCGATTAAGTGCGCTGCAATGCCCTTCCAGCGGACCTGAAAGTGCAGCTGTTGTGTACATTAATCCTTTGCAAACAGACTCCAAGCCCACGAAGTCCGATCTAATAATAGCTGGAGCTCAGTTTACATGAAGAAAATCAACAAAGACCTTGTGATCATGAGCTTGATCAGTCAAACAACAATCACTAATCAAATCAAAACAAAACAAAGTGTCGCGAATGATCATAAATCGAGACTACCGAGTGAAGTGAAACGTTTTGTTTTTATGACCCGGCCCGTGCTGAACAAACAGACCACCACACTAGGGGGGTACAAGTAATTGAATTAAGAAGCAGCTTTCGCAGTCGAGATCTAAAAGTAGACTGAAGTCCATCCTGTCAGAGATTTTCTGAGGCTGATGCCAAAGGACACCATGCAGGAATAATGACTTGAAGGGATGTTGTGTTTTTTACCTTCAGAGTGTGCCCAGCTGGCCTCTGGGAAAGGACTGTTGTATCTTCAGGGTGCACCTGTGCTCAAAGTGGGAGATTCCGGTCTTCCACTTGGGACAATCTTGGGACATAGGCAGCTGCCCAGCTTTCCCGCTTTTCTCGCACAGAGTTACCTTTGGCGTTTACAGGGAAATATGAAGGCGAGTATAGCTAGGGCAACCTGTCAGCAGTAAAAGTAGCAACATTCGTCAGCGCCGCGGTCGCAGGTTATTTTGGGGAGGCCTGGCCCATATGTCTGGGAGGCGTCCGTGCTCATTGGCCAGCGGGAGCATGCTGTAAAGGGATTCCACCTTCGCCGGTCTGCCAGGGAGCACCATCCTAGATTTAGAAGCCCCTTACCCAGCGCCTCACACACCCACACCGTCAACTGTCAACACTGCAGATTAAGAGCAATCACAGTTTTCAAACATTTGGATAGTTCTCCTGGTGCATTTAGTTTCTTGATTATGTTGTTTGCAGCTTCTGAGCAGAGTGCACTTTGTGTATAGTTTTATTTAAATGTATTTTTGATAAATGTAAGAAATGCATCCACAGTAGAATGATACTCTACTCACTGGACCTAAACATTCTAAAGAGATCCAAATATCAAAACTTCTGCCCTTACAAAGATAACTTAAGAGAAATATAACTTCAAAATCAACATTCAGTACAAACAGGAAAAGGTTCGGTATTTCATTCTGTAGGGTGAAAATGTTTAGCAGGGTGAGGGGTAAAAATAATCCACCCATCCATCCATTTTCTTAACCGCTTATAGGGTCGCGGGTGTGCTGGCGCCTATCTCAGCTGACTGCGGGCGAGAGGCGGGGTACACCCCGAACTGGTCACCAGCCAATCGCAGGGCACAGACAATTGTGAGTCTTCAGTTTACCTACCACGCGTGTTTTTGGACTGTGGGAGGAAACCGCAGTACCCGGAGAAAACCCATGCAAGCACGGGGAGAACATGCAAACTCCACACAGGTGAGGCCGGATTTGAACCCGGGTCCTCAGAACTGTGAGGCAGATGTGCTAACCAGTTGTTCACTGTGCCATCAGGTAAAAATACTGTCAAAACTTAAAACAATTTAAAACTAAATATAGAATATTTTGATGGGATACAGGGATGAAAATGGGATGTGACAGTTGTCAAGTGTGTTACCAATTATTTATGTTAATTATTATTTTGCTACTCATCTGACTATACTAGTTTTTGTTGTTTGGTTGTATATATATATATATATATATATATATATATACACACCTCTTCATTATCACGTTGTTGTTCATTCGTATTATTATGAAGGCAGAATAGATGTATAAATTAACAGAATATGGAGAAGATGTGGGATTTTATTAGTTTTGACCAGCGATTCTTAAAGTGTGGTCCACAAAATACTAGTGGTATGTGGTCTCCCTCTCGTGGTACATGAAAGAATCACTGCCTAAGTACAATTCCGTTGTATTTCACTTGGGCCTGGTACACAAAAGGTTTTTAAAAAATAGATTATTTACTGCTACAGGCCCCAAACATGAAGATACCACAAACTCACAGCGTACAAAAAGTTGAGCATGGACAACTAATGTTAAGAGTATGTCTCCTGTTGGTCTTATTTGCATTTTCTTATTCAAAATACATGTTCAAACAAAGGTACTGTAATAGTTTTCAGTTTTGATTGACACAGCCAGAGAGGTATTCATGAACAATAGGTTTATTTTGGTGACAGTTTGCAGTGATGTAAAGTGTACTGCATCATACAGAGAAGGTCATTATATCGAGGTGGGTAGTAACGCGCTACATTTAGCGCGTTACATTTGCTCAAACATTTTCCATAAACTGTACTTGTCAGAGTACTTCCAATGCACAGTACTTTTACTTTTACTCCGTTACAATGATTGACATGCCCTTCGGTACTTTTATTTATCCATTCTTGCTTGTGGGCGTCTTATTTTTGGACTCCTCTTCGACTTCCGCATAGGGTGTCCGTTGCGCCAATCAAACGGGATCACTAATGTCATTTGACTCCAATTCACCAATCAGACGACACAAAGCAGTCAACATGACCGCGCACAAAGCCTTCGCGAGCCAATCAAAATGACTCATTTGAGGGGGCGGGTGTAAACAGCCGCGCGACTGTTTATTTTACACACTCCACAAAACAACAGCTTTATCATGCAGTTCTTCAATTGTGAATGCAAACTTGGATATTTCCGCCCACTTCAAACTTGAGAAAACACCTTGCGGTAAGTTGCAGATGTTTGTATTGTTGCTTTGGCAGTGGACATGGCAACATTAGCTCTATCCCTACGGTGTCGCACACGCAATCACTAAGTCTGGTCAGCAAACAGCTTCTTCATGAAGTCATTTCAGCAAAGAAAGCAAATAATGTTTCTGTAGCGCCCAATGTATGTGTTGTTGGTTTTTGGGCAGTTAAGAATTGAAATGGTGGCAGGTGTGTGTCGACTCTCATATGTTATTATTTTTTAAATTTTATGTTCATGCTCTGATTTAAAAAAAATAAAAGAAATCTGAAGTTACTCACAAGTTACTCTTTATTTGAGTAGTTTTTTCATTGAGTACTTTCTTACTCAAGTAAATATTTGGATGACTACTTTTTACTTTTACTTGAGTCTTATTATTCTAAAGTAACAGTACTCTTGAGTACAATATTTGGTTACCCACCTCTACTTATGCATTCATACAGTACAGCTAATAAAGGAAAGTATACTGCTTGACTTCTCACCAATTACCAATTAGTTTATTCTACAGAGAATCCCTCTTAAGGACAATTTAAATATTGATTTTTTTAAAATGTATTAAAAATAAAGGAATAGTAATAATGTTCAGTAGCATAAAACTGTCATCATACTGAGAACTGTCATTTTAATATTTTAAATGCCCTTTTTTTTTTTTTCCCCCTTCCCCTCTCACCCCCCGACTGGTTAGCACACCTGCCTCACAGTTCTGAGGACCGGGGTTCAATCCCCGGCCTCGCCTGTGTGGAGTTTGCATGTTCTCCCCATGCCTGCATGGGTTTCATCCCACATCCCAAAACCATGCATGGTAGGTAAATTGAACTCTTAAATTGTCCGTAGGTGTGAATGTGAGTGCGAATGGTTATTTGTGCTCTGCGATTGGCTGGCGAGCAGTTCAGGGTGTACCCCGCCTCTTGCCCAGTCAGCTGGGCTAGGCTCCGGCACGCTCACGACCCTTGTGAGGATGACTGGTATGGAAATGAATGAATTTATTTTTTCTTTATAGCACCTTGGTTTTATTTGCATAAATGCCTCCCATGCTTAGTCTTCCATCTATCCATCCATTTTCTGTCCTGCTTATCCTCACAAGGGTTGCGGGCGTGCTGGAGCCTATCCCAGCTATCTTTGGGCGAGAGGTGGGGTACACCCTGAACTGGCCGCCAGCCAATTGCAGGCCACGTGTAAACCATTCGCAGTCACATTCAATTTAGTCTTCATGTTTTTGGGATTATTTTCAGAAATGTATTGATTTAAAATTGTAGACATTCATAGGAAAGGCAATCCTTATTGACAGAGGAAATGGTAGTGAGCCACTGAAATACACTTCTTGTATAACGGTAAAGACAAACGGCTTCATACAACGAGTGTGAGTTGCACAATTTACGTGTTGCCCTCAAACACTGTGGATACAAGTGTAGAAATGATCCTAACTACTCAAACTAATTACACTCTTGTCTTTATACAATCGTAATAATGGTAAAAACGTGCAATAGTTAGGACACGTTCGCAAATTCATAGATTCATTCATATCTCAGAAATAACCATTTATTTTGCTGTCTGCTATTGTTGGAATGCAAAATGATCTGGTTCATCCTGGCACTTCAGCTCACAGATCCCTCTGGTCTATTGCAACAACAAAATGAGGCTCTGTACAGTGGCATTAACTGTAAAGACTGCTTGAGTGACAAAGGATTGTTTGTGAAAGAACCAAAAAGGAACACTGAGGACACTAAGATATATTTGTGTTAGTTTTCACAGAAAAGGCATATTTAAGAAATAGGAAAAAAAAATTCCTATGTATGGAATTGACATCTTCAGAAAATATGTTGCAAATCATTTCGGACACCTAACAGTAAAGACAATTGGCATTAAAAATGTTAAAATTATTATTTTTTCTCTTAGAAACAGTTATGACCTTATCACTGATAACTGCCAATAATTCAAATATATCCATCAATTTTCTGAGCCGCTTCTCCTCACAAGGGTCGCGGGCATGCTGGAGCCTATCCCATCTATCCATCGGGCAGGAGACAGGGTACATCCTGAACTGGTTGCCAGCCAATCGCAGGGCACATATAAACAAACAATCATTCCCACTCACATTCACACCTACGAGCTATTGAGAGTTGTCAATTAACCTAGCATGCATGTTTTTGGGATGTGGGAGGAAACCGGAGTGCCTGGAGAAAACCCACGCAGGGACGGGGAGAACATGCAAACTCCACACAGGCGAGGCCAGGATTTGAACCCCGGTCCTCAGAACTGTGAGGCGGATGTGCTAACCAGTCGTGCACCATAATATAATCAGTAAAGTTCATTGATTTCAAAAGGAAATTCAGTGGGCCAGGTCTTTACTGTTATTGATCAAATTACATGAAAATGACTCATATGTGCTCTTTGATTTACTGGTGACCAGTCCAGAGTGTACATCGCCTTTTTCCCAAAGTCTGCTGGGATAGCCTCCCGCTCACCCACAACCCTAATAAAGACAAGCGCTATGGAGGATGGATAGATGGAAGGTTTAAGTCACATTATTTTTTCACACAAACACTTTACAGTGGTGTATTGATTTTCAAGATCCACTGTGTTACACATAAAGAGGTACATGCACTTTTGACATTTTGAATTCAGAGTGCAATACAGTATGCTGCCATACCTCCAAGTCATTTTGTTGGTAAATAAAATGCTGGGTGCCATCAGTAATTGAAATATGACAGTGACATGCATTCTCAGGAGATAAAGATCAAAATAAAAAGCAGGACTGAGCTTCTAGGTCACACTTAAAACAGTGTAAGACAAAGCAAAGTGAATTATTACACTAAAATGCCTGTGTGAGAAATAGCTTAGTCAATGCTAATGTACAAATATGAAACTTCGTTACACACTTTTCATGTAGACCTGCAGATTGTAAAATGTGCATATTTGTTGTATGAAGATTCAGACTTGACACATTTACACATTAAAAACAAGGCAAAAATAGGCTTGATGGCACTCTTGACTCAAAATCCTACATGCAAGGCTACAACACACAGATTTAAGTTCTGATTTCAAAAACAAGAACGCTGAAACTGTTAGTATAAAAAAATATATATATTCAAGACAAGTAAACATGCATAATTAACAATGTTAGCTTGAATCCGTACCCAATCAATACGAAGTACTGGACTGCAAATCGTCTTTGGTCTCAGTGGCAACACAATTCCGTTTACCAACACAGTAAAGGCAACAACATGGATGGAGAATCACAGTTTAGTTCCCATCTCGCTACACTCCAGTCACAAGGAGTGAAACCAAGGGATTGGTATACAAACATACTGTGTGGGTAATTAGCAGCACAAGTCTTTGTTAGGCCATTGTTTTGAAAGACATTTTCATGACAAATGTTAGGAATGCAATAGCATTATCAGCCTATCACCTCTGTATGAAATTTTATCACAACAGACACCATGAAGGCACTCTGACAAAGACAGAAAACAAGGATATGTCCGCTGACACTGGAGTGACCGCTTTACATTTACCTGTGATCAATGTCACTGATGTTCAGGCTTAAGCAGAGGTGACACGCTGTTTATATTATATAAACAGGTGTGAGACACAGTAACATAAGCCCCCTTCACCCAGTGTGACGCATAACAGAGCTGGACGGCATTTATGAGCATGAACCTTTCACAACCCATCGAACCAAGAAATAGCTGCGTGTGTGTGTGTGTTCACACATGACACACCATGACGTCGTCCACTGCAGCGTCTGGTGTGACATACGGGAGAAGTGAGTCATACCCCGGCCCCGACATACCGCTATTCCTTTTACACAGCCTCAGTCCCGACTCTGTTCGGTTAGTCCTCTGATGCTGCTTCAGAAGCTGGCCAGTCCCGACCCGTTCAGTGTTGGTACCTTTCACATGGAACAGCGACAACATAGGGTCGTGTAAATGCTGATGCCCACCTTCCACTCAAGAGTCATCGTTGGCCCGCTTGCGAGACTGATCACCTCTGAAAAACAGTAGCAGTACAAAACCTCTTCAACTTAAGCTTTTTTTTTTTTTTTTTATAAACATTTACCAGTATTTGCTCTACTGTGGTACCTTGACTTCCAAGAGTTTCAACGTTCAATGTGTTTTTAGAGTTACGAGTTGTTGCTGGGTCGATATTGACTAAGGCCACCAACATGCTTCATTCTAAGAATGGTGTTCTTGTGGTGACGAACAATGTCGTGTTTGAGCCGAATATATCTTTTGTAATTATGGCCAAAAGGTTTGCGACTATCACACATTTTTTCACATGCATTTGGGAATTTCAAGTGTGTCTTTGCAGAAAGTATATCTGCTTGGATGTTTCTTTGTAAAATACAGCTTCTGTCTTGTCACCCCAATCCATTGCCCAGACATATGAAGAAGCCTAATATAAGAGTTTTGTCCCATGTACTTAACAGCCTCTTGGTAGCCTCCCTGACCAGTTTTTTTCCTCATCTTTTCATCAATTTTGGAGGGATGCCCAGTTCTTGGTAATGTCACTGATGTGCCATATCTTCTCCGCTTAATGATTGTCTTCACTGTGTTCCATGGTACATTTAATGCCTGTCTCCTGACTGATACTTTTGAACAATAATATTCTTCTGATGCTGTGGAAGCTCTGCGCTCCATGGCTTGAATTGCAAGATGTCAGAATCTGAATCAGCTTTATTGGCAAGACACACAATGAATTTGTCTTCGGAAGTTGGAGCATGTATGACAACAAACACGCACCATGGGGAAAATATACATTTAGGACATAAAAAAAGTACGGAGAGTCATTGAGCAAAGGAAGTGTACCACTAGTGTTGTGATACTGATATAAGGGCAATTGTGCAAATTACACCCGGGGATCCATTCAGTTGAAATGTCCACAGAAATAGAGGGTAAAAAAAAAAATCTGATCGACATTGAATTAACATAACATAAATTGGGATTGAGTGCTTAACTATAAAGACATCACACTGTGCTTGTTTCTGCGACTTGCGACGAGCTGATGATAGTAAACTAACCGTGGAAAGCCATTCATGGAAAGCTCCATCTGGAGCTTCTGGTCATGAGCAGCATAGTCCAGCAGCAGAGATTCCATAGCAGGAGGGTTGATTTGAGGAATAAAGTTAGAGAAGAGAGCAGGTGCCAACTGGGCCCACTCTGTAAAGGGAAAATAAATTAAATAGCAAATTATTAAAATAAAATGTGTGTATTTTTATATATGTAGCACGGTTTCGCCTAGTTTTTCAGCTCTAGTTATTAAAATACAGTCCTCGGTTTCGTTCCTATGGCAGCGGTGTAACCCAAAATTGTACCCAAGTTGTAACGTGCTGTAGTCTATCCCTAACCTACGCTAACACAGTAGTGAACTCATAACTACAGGTAATATATGTATGAATACTTCAAGGTGATGAATATAAAGCAACTAAATGAAAAGCAGTAAGTACAACAGTAACTGAGCGTGCCTTTTTGTGCCGCGTGACGACGTATTATGCTGCTGTGCAAACTCCTTCATTGTGTGCTTAAAATGCACAATAACCTTTACAGGTGAACTTAGTTTGACCTCAAAACCAGTCGTCCCCAACAAGGTCGGCCGCGCCATTCCCCGTCCCCAACAAGGTCGGCCGCGCCATCCCCCGTCCCCAACAAGGTCGGCCGCGCCATCCTTTCTTGATGAAATTCTTTTCATCATCACCCCCGTCAAAGAATGGTTGCGGTTCCACGAATGATATGTACTGTACTGGGTATGAACCGGTCCCTGGCAGCAAAAAGGTTGGGGACCACTGCTCTAAACGTTTGAATGCACATGTCCAACTGTTCATTGTTTCTGTATTTCATGCACAACTGAAACTGTGTTTGAGCCATAAATGGAACAATACATTTCCTGATCCAGTTAGAATTGGTACAGTAACCTCTTCATCATGCTGTTCACATTTTGACTTCATGAGACCAGCAAGGCTTCAAACAGGATGTTCTCACAGGGAAATTGCCACTGAGCTTACAGTGTCAGTGTCATCAGCAAGGTGGAACAAGATGCAGATAGACTGGAAGAGTCACAGAAAGGCATAGAAGTGCACATCCTTGGAAATGTATTGTTTGAATCATGGATTAAACACCTGTTGTGAACTTTGCAATTCAACTACTCTTTGTTTGAGAACAAAAGTGCTGCAAAAAGTACAAAAAATGTTGGCTGTGCATTTAAAAGTTTAGAGATGGTCAAATTCAGTTCACCTGTAAAGGTAGAGTGCATTTTACATTAATCATGAAACACAAATGAAGAACACAGCAGATAATTTATTACTGGACTAATTAAAAAGCCATTTTTAGCAAAAATGTGTGTGATATAAAAATAGCTTTAGTCTTTTACTTTACTACAATAAAAATTGACCCACAGTCCATTTTGGACCCCAACTCTAAAATTGTAGAAACCCGAGTATGTGTGTGTGTGTGTGTGTGTGTGTGTGTGTGTGTGTGTGTGTGTATGTATATATATATATATATATATATATATATATATATATATATATATATATATATATATATATATATATATATATATATATATATATATATATATATATATATATATATATATATATATATATATATATATATATATATATATATATATATATATATATATATATATATATATATATATATATATATATATATATATATATATATATATATATATATATATATATATATATATATATATATAGTGTAACAAGTTTGTTTTGCAGTGGCACACCTGGTCGGAGGCTGTGAAGGCCTTTAACCACGCTGGCCATGGTTGACGGCTGTACTTCGAAGGGCACCGCGTGAGCTTTAATGAGAAGAGCTGGAAGACAAATGCTTAGGAAGTCAATAACAACTTTCCGGTTTTACCTCAATAATGACCAAGTTAGCGCAGCAACAGCAGTGTTAAAATCACTTTAGTGTAAGTCACATCTTTCTAGGTTTCACATTCAGTGGGGATCCTTTACAGTGTGTTCAGAAAGTATACACGTCGTTCAGTTTTTCCACAAAATTATACACACAACACCTAACATAATGACTATTAAACTAAAAAAAATAACTATGAGAAACCGTATACATGGGTATTCAGTCTTTTCTCAATGGTTTTGTTAATGCACCTATGGCAGTAATTACAGCCTCATGCATTTTTTCATATGATGCCACAAGCTTGGCACACCACGATGGGGCGCATCGGTGCACAAAAAAGTATTTATTCCACTTTGAAATAAGGCTGTAATATTTGAAGTGCTGTGAACACTTGCTGGAGTCACTGTAGGGATGTTTTGGCAGTCACACAAACAAGAGCAAGGTACTCACGCATGAGTGTGTTGACATATTTGTCTGCAACATGATCAGCAAACAGGTTCATCAGATCCTGTTTCAGGTCACGGTTCAGCTTCGACTCGATGTAGAACTTGTTCTGAAAACAATCTCCATGAGAAAGCTGCATAAATTGTACTCCTTTTTGTATGTATTTGTGTATGGTCAAATGTAGAACAGCGCAAAATTAAAGGATTGTTAATTGTTCAACTTCGAGTGGCAAACATACTGCATTCCATCAGTGTCATTTTAAAAGTTACTTACCAAATACATAAATACTGGAACAATACACTGAAGAGATGTTATGTATCGTGTCAGGGCCGTGTTGAAACTTTCTATCAAGTTTTCAAGTGGGACGGCCTAAAAACAAAGTATTATGACATGTGGTAATCTAGTAAATACATTGGAACCACTGAAAATCGAACACTACTGAGGTTGTATAATGCAGTTTGACGAGAGTCACACAAAACCTTGAGATCAAACCCCGATCAAGAATGTGCTCAACGTCACCACACTCCGGACACCCGACTAGTGTATTTGTATACAACTGCTTAACATAGCTTACATGTAGCTCTGTGGATACCCGCTGGAGATAATTTGCTATTTTGGATTTCAGGTCATTGTAGAGTAGCTCGGAGTGTTGTTGGCACACACACTTGTAGACGCAACTGTGAAAACAAAACAAAAAAAACAATGGTTGGAACGTAACTTTTTACCTGTGAGAAGAGCCGGCCCACGTCTCCACAAAACCCTAACAATAATTCAATTTTGGGCCTCTCAATTTCTGTCAATAATATCGCTTATTGATCATTCATACAGCTACTGAAGACTGGGGTTAAATAACACAACATTTAGGGTAAGCACTAACTGGCATACTGACTATTATTTTTCTAGGCCAGTGGTTCAATTGAACCCCAGGGGTTCAGTGGAGGCCAAGACAAACATGCCCATTCCGTTCACCCCATTTGTATCAATTCTTATACACAACAATGCTCTTAGCCCTTTGGCATCTGTTACATTTGTTACAACGTATCTTTGCGACCCCTCCTTTTCGAGGGTGGTAGATATAAAAATTAGAAAAGGAACCAATTTTGTTGTGAAAATGATATGAGAATGGAACTTGGCAAGATGAAGCTGAGCATTCCTGAACTTATACCTGTCAGGCAACAGCAAAAATTGATTTGCAGTAAAGCCATTGAGTTATTTTTTTTTTTGAGTGCAATTCATGATTTGTTGGTTTTTTTCTTTGCGTGTAAACAAAGTCAGCTTTATTTGCCGCCGATCAAAGCCTCTTATTTCATTCATTCCCTTTAAGTGAGGAGCAAAGACGGTCTTGCATGCATGGAGAGAGGGATCTGTGCGTGATTGGAGCATTGTCACTTGGCTGGTGAGGCAAAAGACAACGCCATTAAATGGAGGAGGTAGTGATAACCGCAGACGACTTAAATATGTCTGCGGACCTCACGAATCTATCCCCACTCATGTACGATCATTTGTGCATGTAATCTAAAAAAAAAAATATATATATATATATATATATATATATATATATATATATATATATATATAACTTCTGCGCTGGTGTGGTCGTCACCATAGCCGACATCAATCCTGTCCAATCGAAGCGGTTTATTGCATACCGTTTAGAAGCGGTGCAAATGGTCTCGCACGCTGACGTGACTCATGGAAGAGGATTCAGCGACCCGTGCGTGACTGGAGCGTTGTACGTTAGCGGTATATCCTTATTTAATACAGAATGAGCTAGTTAAAAAAAAAAGAAAGAAAGCTGCCGGCGTAAATGTGTTCAGGGACCTCATTCATCTATATGCCCTCAAATGATCGATTCTGTGTTCGACTATGTGTACTTTGCTATAAACGGCTGAAAGTGTATCAGTGACTGTGGTCTCCCTTTGCCCACATGTGAGTGTATTACAGTATCTTAACTGCTCTATTTTTCCCCCAACTTCACTCGAGCGGTGGTTTAGCTGAATTTCGCTTGTAACTCAAAATGTATCTTCAAACAAAGCAAAAAAACTTGAAAAATGTCTAAGTTGTGGCATTCGTAAGTCAAGGATTCACCGTACTTAATGATGTCACTTTTTTAATGTTACACTGTTCTTCCTCAATACTACAAAAATAAAATAATGGAATAAATTACAATACTACTCCAGGCTCTTGTTCACCTTTGCGGGGGGGGTGGTCTATGAGTCACAGAGACCTAATCAGGTACTTAGTTCTTGTACGGATTTGGCGGTGTTACAAAAAAGTCTGCAATCTGTCAGAATTTGTGACGTCAGTGGGCAATGTTGCGACCGCAAAAGAAAACAAAAGGTACTTAAATTAACACTTATGTTAAAAACATGAACTGGGTTTCGTCAGAATTTGCAAAAGATTGACTGTTTGACTGATACACACAGGGAGGCATCAAGTTCCACATATCACGCAGGCTTAAAACCACCTCATACAATGTCGCCCCCTGGGGTCACAAATTCTTACAGGTTTCAGTTTTCCAATAACTGAGGGGCAATAGCACACAAACCTAGTTTATGCTGTTAAAGGTCCCATATTTTAGCTATTTAGACCTCCATAGGGTGACTCTCAAACATGGACTTGGTAAAACATTTCATTTAAAAAAAAAAAAACACCTTGGTTTTGTCATACGACTGTCCAGAAAAGGCCCCTCTGACAGATACTTCTGTTTGACCCAGTTTTGTATCCACTTCATCCATATTTGGCTAAGACAGCCCCCTTTCCTCTGATTGGTTTCCTCTGTGTAGAAGAACCACTTGTGAGAGCACACGTGTTTTGTATGCTGACGCCGCTGGCTCGGGAGCAAAAAGGGAAGGCGGAGATCTTTACCAGTGACCAGAAATTCGAATGACCTGATTTCAGGACTCTCAGCAGAAAAATGTCTGGAACTCAGGAACGCGTGGATGATTTTGATTAGGGTTGGGCATCGAGAATCGAGAACCAATCGGAACCGGGACTAATGTTCCGGATCTCCCGGAACCGTTCAAATGAAAAAAATTCAGTTCTCAGTTTCGATAGCTAGTCCTCCAGCCGCGATGAAGTAGTGGCGAAAAGCAACGAAGAAGTGGCGTAAACCAACGAAGACGAATGGTTACAATGACGTGCTTGTGCCCAACGGCAGCGCCGGTGAACAAAAGTGTGTCTTAACTTTGTTAAAATGAATGACCAGTCGCCTCAGTGCAACACTTAATATAAGAATAAGATTATAGTTTTTCCCGATGTGTAGCGTCTAACGCGCTCCGAGCCTCAGCTTACACCGCACGGAGCTTCAGTGAAGTCAACTCTCAGTCAACTGGGTGAGTGAAACAATAAAATACGTCTATGCCAACATTGAGCTAACAAGGTAAATGGTTGCTTGCACTTTTGCAGCGATAGTTTTTAGTGTTTATTTTAGTCTTCAAACCAACGTAAGCGCTGATGACCAAAAAAAAAAAAAACTTAACATTGGGCTAAAACTTCCCCGTAGCAACTTTACATCACAATGAATTGGGACAAAATTCACATAAACGTTGTCTCACATTATCACAAACACTAACCTTGTGCCTCATCGGTGGGTAGGGAAAGGAATCAGAGTTTTAGAGCATTTGGTTCCATTCATTAAAAAAGAAAAATCTAATATTTTTTTTTCATCACCGGTGCCGTGTGAAGTTACTTTTCGTGCCAAAATGCTGAGTTCCGGTGCGTACCCTTCAAAATAAAAGGCTACAAACTTAAAACAAGAAGTCAAGTTAAAACTTGCACATATAAACCATTTGACGTGATGAAACAGAATACAGGTGCAGCTATATAGCATTGTTAAAATAGTTATTTTAACTGTCAGTGAAGTCAACTCTCAGTCAACTGGGTGAGTGAAATAAAATAAAATAGTTAAAATAACTTTTAACAATGCTATATTTAACTTTTAGCTGAAACATTAATCAATGAATATTAAGTCAATTGGGTTAGTTGCACACACATTGGCTTTTAGTTCATATGTTTGATATTGATACTGGTAATAAAGAAACTCAAGTCAAATGTTCATTTTAGTCTATGCTACGGGCTGCTAAGAAAATGGATCTTCATAATTTGGACACCCTTTATATAAACCATGCAAACCTTTTTGACCCAGCCCCCTAAAAGAATCGGTATCGAGAATCGTTTGGATCCGGAATCGAACTGAGGAATCGGAACCGCTCAAATTCAAACGATGCCCAACCCTAATTTTGATTCATATTTCACGTTTACCGAGCCACCGTAGAGCCAATATTACATCCCAAATACTAAAGAAATTTGGTTTGGTAAATTATGGCACCTTTAATGTAAGTACTCCTGATCTTTTACTGTCAAACACTCAAATGCATGCCACGAGATCCGACGGGTCGCAGATTTTCCCATCACACTGCCTCTGCCTGTGAGACGTTAGGTGTATAGTACACTGTACAAGCTGGGGTCACTGAGCTTTTTGAAAACTAAGAGCCACTTCTTTAATACTGATTAATGTGAAGGGCTACCAGTTTGATCCACACTTCTGAAATAAGAAATGTAATCAAATGACTTTTAATTAACAACAATTAATATGTATCTATATGTGAAGACACTGATCGTGTTAATGACTCCTCACAATAATTATAAATAACGATTTAACAAGGTAGAAAACTACTGAAAATCTCTATGCAACACATTCCTATAAATCCCGTCATGGGTTTACTTCTTCAAATAATGTATCACTTCACATCTACTCCATTCCTAGGAAATCCCAATGTCCCATCACTAGTGACCCCCTTGTTGGACACCATGTTGAGACCGTACCATCAATACCCGTTTATGTGAGTCGTTACCTGTAAATCTGAGCATATGAAACGGAGATGTGGTCCGTGGGATTCTGTATTAGCAGGCGCTCTATGGCCTTCTCCAGGTTTGGCCAGTGGTTGTTACGGTAGTCTTCCACGGCGATTGCATTGAGAACTAGGAAGGAAAAAGGACGTGGGAGGGTTGCCCGCTTTGCTTACCTCAAACGGGTATTTTATGAGGCTCCGCGAGTGTACAGGCGCTCGTCCACTTACGGAAGTTGGAAGTCGAGTCGAGAGTGTGTTTGTGTTCGGCAGACGCTGCCGCCGGGCTCGCACATTCGGTCTCGCCGCACTCGCTGCCTGAGTCCGAGTCCATGAACTGTGAACCCGATGCGCTGTGGCATCGCAAACTCCCCCGAGGAGACCCTCCTGCCCCTGCCGGGACCGCCGAACAGACAGGCTCCGGGAGCCTTGTTACGTTGGATAGATGGCTGCTAGAAGACGATTGGACCTTACCGCTGCTGCTCGCACAATAGTTGTGATTGTGGTCATCTTTTACGTCCGAACCGTCATCGTCCATAGCTTCCATTCCAACCGTTCCCGTGAGCCGATACCTGGCATTTAAAAGAAGCTGGAAACGTAATGTCGAAAAAGAAAAGGAGCCTTATCGATCAACTGAAGCTTGCTTTCAGCTTGGTGTTGTTGATGACGGGATTTTCACGACATTGTCGTAACGCTCTTCTTCTTCGTAACGTCATTCAACGACGACGAGACGCCGCGTTGCCACCGACAGTTGGCTGGACATGTGAATGCTAACAAGCCCCGGTCTCCAACTCTGCAGCAGTGTCTCCATAAAATGCCTTTACAATGTGTTACAAAAGCAAAAAGAATTGACACATATGTTGAAATTCTTGCAAAAAAAATAATAATGTGTTTTTGCCTCATTTATAACACTTCTATTTGGGCACCCTTATCCGAGGAGGCAATACTGCAGTAATACACACATGTAAAACATACTCAGATAGCATTATAAGTACTGATGCTACCTCTTAACTAAATGTAAACAACAGGGACATGTATTAAGGACAAAAGTAAAAAAATATATAATAATTATGTCACTCATACAATACCATTTTAGTAACTTGACCCAATCAAAACAAAAACGCATACAAAATAGAGTCCCTCTTTAATTTATTTAATTACTCTTATTCAGAACGGGGGGTCACTAGACACAGCTTTGCTGCAAGCCCATTTCTGTCAGGATAACCAGGACTGAACTGATAACATGCTAGATGCAAAAGAACCATGTACCTTACCTGTATCCAGTGCCGTGAAAAAGTGTTGGACCCCTTCTCAAATTCAAAAATGTTTGCATCGCTTCACCACGTTAATGTTTAAGATCATGAAACAAATTTAAATATCAGACAAATATAGCCCAAGAGAACGTAAAATGCTGTTTTTTTAAAGATTTCATTTATTAAGGGGGGGGGGGGGGGGGACTATTGAGTTACTCAGCCCTGTGTGAGAAAGTAATTACCCCCTCGTTGAATCATGAATTAAATTGTGGCTAATCACAATTTTGGGTAAATTTTCACTGATCACACCCAAACCTGATTACCTCCAGACCTGTTCAATCAATAATTCACTTAAATAGAATCTGTCCCGAGTCCCGACAAAATCAAGTCAGACAAAAGATCTAAAAAAGCTGCAACAAAATTACAGATCCAAAGAAATTCCAGAACAGTCGAGAAAAAAAGTAATTGACATCAATCAGTCTGGAAAGGGTTACAAAAGCAATTTCTAAAGCTTTAGGATTCCAGCAAACCATAGGGAGAGCCATTATCCTCACATGGAGAAAATATGGAACAGTGGTGAACCTTCCCAGGAGTGGCCAGTCAACAAGATTACCCCAAGAGAACAGCAATGACTTGTCTGGGAAGCCACAAAGGAACTCAGGACAACTTCTAAAGTTCTAAACTTCAACAATAAGGAAGAGACTGGGCACAAATTGCATCCATAGCAGAGTTCCAAGGCAAAAACCAACATCTGAATGATTCCCAAGACCTTTGGGAGAATATTATATGGACTGATGAGATGAAAGTTTAGCTTTTTGGAAGGTGTGTGTCTCGTTACATCTGGTGTAAATGTAGCACAGTATTTAAGAAAAATAATTATACTAACGGTCAAACCTGGTGGTGGTCGTGTGATGGTCTTGGGCTGCCTTCCTCCTTCAGGAGCTGGACAACTTGTGTGATTGATGGAACCATGACTTCTGCTCTTTAAAAGAAAATCCTGGAGGAGAATGTTCAGCCATCAGTTTGTGACCTCAAGCTGAAGCACACTTGGATTTTGCAGCAGGATAACGATCCAAGACACACCAGCAAGTCAACTTCTGAATGGCTTAAAAAAACAAAATGAAGATTTTGGAGTGGCCTACTTAAAGTCCAGACTTGAATCCGATTGAAATGTGGTGGCATGACCTTAACACATTCACTGCCATTGACGGCTTTAGAAGTCAAATATCCATGTTAACTGGGAAGGTTGGCAGTGAATGAGTTGAAAAGGGCGTTCATGCTAAAAAACCCTCCATTTTTGCTGAATTCAAGCAATTCTGCAAGGAAGGATGGGCCAAAATAGCTCTACAGAGATGTGAAAGACTCACTGCCAGTTTTAGAAAACATTTCATTTTGTGCGGTTTGTAACCTATATGTGGCACATACTCTCTGCAAGGGATTCCCCAAACATGTTCAGGTAGGGAACTTAAATAGTTCACGTTCATTATTTTTTTTTTGCCTCCAAATAAGTGAAGATAATTTACCAATCATCAAAAACAATTTCTTTGTGATTGGCCCTTTGATTCATGATGAGAGTATAACAGTCAGTTCACATCCTGTATGTGCATTATCATTAGTTTCTACGTTATATGTTGATATTATGGCAATTTCAGCAACTTTGGTCACGAAACAATCAAATTTGGGCAAACATAACTGAAATAACCGATGATTGATCCCTCGTTTTTCATTATTTTTACTGAGAAGACGAAGAAACAAGTATATCGTGGGTACGGAAAATATTCCGATCCCCTTAAATGTTTCACTTTTTGTTATATTGCAGCCATTTGCTAAAATAATTTTTCATTTTTTTCCTCATTAAATGTACACAGCACCGCATATTGCCAAAAAAATGGAATTTATTAAAAAAGAAAAACTGAAATATCACACAGCCATAAGTATTCAGACCCTTTGCTCAGTATTTAGTAGAAGCACCCGTTTGAGCTAATACAGCCATGAGTCTTTTGGGGAATGATGCAACAAGTTTTTCACACCTGGATTTGGGGATCCTCAGCCATTCCTCTTTCCAGAACCTCTCCAATTCTGTCAGGTTGGATGGTGAACATTGGTGGACAAGCATTTTCAGGTCTCTCTAGACATCAATTGGGTTTAAGTCAGGGCTCTGGCCGGGTAATTCAAGAACAGTCATAGTTGCTCTGAAGCCACTCCTTTGTTATTTTAGCTGTGTGCCTAGGGTCATCGTCTTGTTGGAAGATGAACCTTCGGCCCAGTCTGAGGTCCTGAGTGCTCTGGAGAAGGTTTTCGTCCAGGATATCCCTGTACTTGGCCGCATTCATCTTTCCTTCGATTGCAACCAGTCGTCATGTCCCTGCAGCTGAAAAACACCCCCACAGCATGATGCTGCCACCACCATGCTTCACTGTTGGGACTGTATTGAGCAGTGCATGGTTTTCTCCACACATGCCACTTAGAATTCAGGCCAAAAGGTTCTATCTTGGTCTCATCAGACCAGAGAATCTTATTTCTCACCATCTTGGGAGTCCTTCAGGGAGTCCTGCCATAAAGCCCCGACTGGTGGAGGGCTGCAGATGGTTGACTTTCTAGAATTCTCTCCCATCTCCCGACTGCATTTCTGGAGCTCAGCCACAGTGATCTTTGGGTTCTTCTTTACCTCTCTCACCAAGGCTCTTCTCCCCAGATTGCTAAGTTTGGCCGGACGGCCAGCTCTAGGAAGGTCGTCCAAAACGTCTTCCATTTAAGAATTATGGAGGCCACTCTGCTCTTAGGAACCTTAAGTGCAGC